>NW_026967730.1:0-190134 GCF_028390025.1 Pseudophryne corroboree
TGACATCACAATCCATGCAATGCAGTATGCAATGCAAAATTATGACATCACAATCCATGCAAAGCATCATTTAATGCAAAATTATGACATCACAATCCATGCAATGCAGTATGCAATGCAAAATTATGACATCACAATCCATGCAATGCAGTATGCAATGCAAAATTATGACATCACAATCCATGCAAAGCATCATTTAATGCAACATTATGACATCACAATCCATGCAATGCAGTATGCAATGCAAAATTATGACATCACAATCCATGCAATGCAGTATGCAATGCAAAATTATGACATCACAATCCATGCAAAGCATCATTTAATGCAGAAGTATGACATCACAATCCCATGCCAATGCAAAATTATGACATCACAATCCATGCAATGCAGTATGCAATGCAAAATTATGACATCACAATCCATGCAAAGCATCATTTAATGCAAAATTATGACATCACAATCCATGCAATGCAGTATGCAATGCAAAATTATGACATCACAATCCATGCAATGCAGTATGCAATGCAAAATTATGACATCACAATCCATGCAAAGCATCATTTAATGCAACATTATGACATCACAATCCATGCAATGCAGTATGCAATGCAAAATTATGACATCACAATCCATGCAATGCAGTATGCAATGCAAAATTATGACATCACAATCCATGCAAAGCATCATTTAATGCAAAATTATGACATCACAATCATGCAATGCAGTATGCAATGCAAAATTATGACATCACAATCCATGCAATGCAGTATGCAATGCAAAATTATGACATCACAATCCATGCAAAGCATCATTTAACTGCAACATTATGACATCACAATCCATGCAATGCAGTATGCAATGCAAAATTATGACATCACAATCCATGCAATGCAGTATGCAATGCAAATTATGCATCACAATCATGCAAGCATCATTAATGCAACATTATGACATCACAATCCATGCAATGCAGTATGCAATGCAAAATTATGACATCACAATCATGCAATTGCAGTATGCAATGCAAAATTATGACATCACAATCCATGCAAAGCATCATTTAATGCAAATTATGACATCACAATCCATGCAATGCAGTATGCAATGCAAAATTATGACATCACAATCCATGCAATGCAGTATGCAATGCAAAATTATGACATCACAATCCATGCAAAGCATCATTTAATGCAACATTATGACATCACAATCCATGCAATGCAGTATGCAATGCAAAATTATGACATCACAATCCATGCAATGCAGTATGCAATGCAAAATTATGACATCACAATCCATGCAAAGCATCATTTAATGCAGAAGTATGACATCACAATCCATGCAATGCAACAAATTATGACATCACAATCCATGCAATGCAGTATGCAATGCAAAATTATGACATCACAATCCATGCAAAGCATCATTTAATGCAACATTATGACATCACAATCCATGCAATGCAGTATGCAATGCAAAATTATGACATCACAATCCATGCAATGCAGTATGCAATGCAAAATTATGACATCACAATCCATGCAAAGCATCATTTAATGCAAAATTATGACATCACAATCCATGCAATGCAGTATGCAATGCAAAATTATGACATCACAATCCATGCAATGCAGTATGCAATGCAAAATTATGACATCACAATCCATGCAAAGCATCATTTAATGCAACATTATGACATCACAATCCATGCAATGCAGTATGCAATGCAAAATTATGACATCACAATCCATGCAATGCAGTATGCAATGCAAAATTATGACATCACAATCCATGCAAAGCATCATTTAATGCAAAATTATGACATCACAATCCATGCAATGCAGTATGCAATGCAAAAATTATGACATCACAATCCATGCAATGCAGTATGCAATGCAAAATTATGACATCACAATCCATGCAAAGCATCATTTAATGCAACATTATGACATCACAATCCATGCAATGCAGTATGCAATGCAAAATTATGACATCACAATCCATGCAATGCAGTATGCAATGCAAAATTATGACATCACAATCCATGCAAAGCATCATTTAATGCAGAAGTATGACATCACAATCCATGCAATGCAAAATTATGACATCACAATCCATGCAATGCAGTATGCAATGCAAAATTATGACATCACAATCCATGCAAAGCATCATTTAATGCAAAATTATGACATCACAATCCATGCAATGCAGTATGCAATGCAAAATTATGACATCACAATCCATGCAATGCAGTATGCAATGCAAAATTATGACATCACAATCCATGCAAAGCATCATTTAATGCAACATTATGACATCACAATCCATGCAATGCAGTATGCAATGCAAAATTATGACATCACAATCCATGCAATGCAGTATGCAATGCAAAATTATGACATCACAATCCATGCAAAGCATCATTTTAATGCAGAAGTATGACATCACAATCCATGCAATGCAAAATTATGACATCACAATCCATGCAATGCAGTATGCAATGCAAAATTATGACATCACAATCCATGCAAAGCATCATTTAATGCAAAATTATGACATCACAATCCATGCAATGCAGTATGCAATGCAAAATTATGACATCACAATCCATGCAATGCAGTATGCAATGCAAAATTATGACATCACAATCCATGCAAAGCATCATTTAATGCAACATTATGACATCACAATCCATGCAATGCAGTATGCAATGCAAAATTATGACATCACAATCCATGCAATGCAGTATGCAATGCAAAATTATGACATCACAATCCATGCAAAGCATCATTTAATGCAAAATTATGACATCACAATCCATGCAATGCAGTATGCAATGCAAAATTATGACATCACAATCCATGCAATGCAGTATGCAATGCAAAATTATGACATCACAATCCATGCAAAGCATCATTTAATGCAACATTATGACATCACAATCCATGCAATGCAGTATGCAATGCAAAATTATGACATCACAATCCATGCAATGCAGTATGCAATGCAAAATTATGACATCACAATCCATGCAAAGCATCATTTAATGCAACATTATGACATCACAATCCATGCAATGCAGTATGCAATGCAAAATTATGACATCACAATCCATGCAATGCAGTATGCAATGCAAAATTATGACATCACAATCCATGCAAAGCAATCATTTAATGCAAAATTATGACATCACAATCCATGCAATGCAGTATGCAATGCAAAATTATGACATCACAATCCATGCAATGCAGTATGCAATGCAAAATTATGACATCACAATCCATGCAAAGCATCATTTAATGCAACATTATGACATCACAATCCATGCAATGCAGTATGCAATGCAAAATTATGACATCACAATCCATGCAATGCAGTATGCAATGCAAAATTATGACATCACAATCCATGCAAAGCATCATTTAATGCAGAAGTATGACATCACAATCCATGCAATGCAAAATTATGACATCACAATCCATGCAATGCAGTATGCAATGCAAAATTATGACATCACAATCCATGCAAAGCATCATTTAATGCAAAATTATGACATCACAATCCATGCAATGCAGTATGCAATGCAAAATTATGACATCACAATCCATGCAATGCAGTATGCAATGCAAAATTATGACATCACAATCCATGCAAAGCATCATTTAATGCAACATTATGACATCACAATCCATGCAATGCAGTATGCAATGCAAAATTATGACATCACAATCCATGCAATGCAGTATGCAATGCAAAATTATGACATCACAATCCATGCAAAGCATCATTTAATGCAAAATTATGACATCACAATCCATGCAATGCAGTATGCAATGCAAAATTATGACATCACAATCCATGCAATGCAGTATGCAATGCAAAATTATGACATCACAATCCATGCAAAGCATCATTTAATGCAACATTATGACATCACAATCCATGCAATGCAGTATGCAATGCAAAATTATGACATCACAATCCATGCAATGCAGTATGCAATGCAAAATTATGACATCACAATCCATGCAAAGCATCATTTAATGCAACATTATGACATCACAATCCATGCAATGCAGTATGCAATGCAAAATTATGACATCACAATCCATGCAATGCAGTATGCAATGCAAAATTATGACATCACAATCCATGCAAAGCATCATTTAATGCAACATTATGACATCACAATCCATGCAATGCAGTATGCAATGCAAAATTATGACATCACAATCCATGCAATGCAGTATGCAATGCAAAATTATGACATCACAATCCATGCAAAGCATCATTTAATGCAGACAGTATGACATCACAATCAGCATGCAATGCAAAATTATGACATCACAATCCATGCAATGCAGTATGCAATGCAAAATTATGACATCACAATCCATGCAAAGCATCATTTAATGCAAAATTATGACATCACAATCCATGCAATGCAGTATGCAATGCAAAATTATGACATCACAATCCATGCAATGCAGTATGCAATGCAAAATTATGACATCACAATCCATGCAAAGCATCATTTAATGCAACATTATGACATCACAATCCATGCAATGCAGTATGCAATGCAAAATTATGACATCACAATCCATGCAATGCAGTATGCAATGCAAAATTATGACATCACAATCCATGCAAAGCATCATTTAATGCAGAAGTATGACATCACAATCCATGCAATGCAAAATTATGACATCACAATCCATGCAATGCAGTATGCAATGCAAAATTATGACATCACAATCCATGCAAAGCATCATTTAATGCAAAATTATGACATCACAATCCATGCAATGCAGTATGCAATGCAAAATTATGACATCACAATCCATGCAATGCAGTATGCAATGCAAAATTATGACATCACAATCCATGCAAAGCATCATTTATGCAACATTATGACATCACAATCCATGCAATGCAGTATGCAATGCAAAATTATGACATCACAATCCATGCAATGCAGTATGCAATGCAAAATTATGACATCACAATCCATGCAAAGCCTATGCAATGCAAATCAATGCAAGCAAAATTATGACATCACAATCCATGCAATGCAGTATGCAATGCAAAATTATGACATCACAATCCATGCAATGCAGTATGCAATGCAAAATTATGACATCACAATCCATGCAAAGCATCATTTAATGCAACATTATGACATCACAATCCATGCAATGCAGTATGCAATGCAAAATTATGACATCACAATCCATGCAATGCAGTATGCAATGCAAAATTATGACATCACAATCCATGCAAAGCATCATTTAATGCAAAATTATGACATCACAATCAGCAATGCAATGCAAAATTATGACATCACAATCCATGCAATGCAGTATGCAATGCAAAATTATGACATCACAATCCATGCAAAGCATCATTTAATGCAACATTATGACATCACAATCCATGCAATGCAGTATGCAATGCAAAATTATGACATCACAATCCATGCAATGCAGTATGCAATGCAAAATTATGACATCACAATCCATGCAAAGCATCATTTAATGCAACATTATGACATCACAATCCATGCAATGCAGTATGCAATGCAAAATTATGACATCACAATCCATGCAATGCAGTATGCAATGCAAAATTATGACATCACAATCCATGCAAAGCATCATTTAATGCAAAATTATGACATCACAATCCATGCAATGCAGTATGCAATGCAAAATTATGACATCACAATCCATGCAATGCAGTATGCAATGCAAAATTATGACATCACAATCCATGCAAAGCATCATTTAATGCAACATTATGACATCACAATCCATGCAATGCAGTATGCAATGCAAAATTATGACATCACAATCCATGCAATGCAGTATGCAATGCAAAATATGACATCACAATCCATGCAAAGCATCATTTAATGCAAATTATGACATCACAATCCATGCAATGCAGTATGCAATGCAAAATTATGACATCACAATCCATGCAATGCAGTATGCAATGCAAAATTATGACATCACAATCCATGCAAAGCATCATTTAATGCAAAATTATGACATCACAATCCATGCAATGCAGTATGCAATGCAAAATTATGACATCACAATCCATGCAATGCAGTATGCAATGCAAAATTATGACATCACAATCCATGCAAAGCATCATTTAATGCAACATTATGACATCACAATCCATGCAATGCAGTATGCAATGCAAAATTATGACATCACAATCCATGCAATGCAGTATGCAATGCAAAATTATGACATCACAATCCATGCAAAGCATCATTTAATGCAAAGTATGACATCACAATCCATGCAATGCAAAATTATGACATCACAATCCATGCAATGCAGTATGCAATGCAAAATTATGACATCACAATCCATGCAAAGCATCATTTAATGCAAATTATGACATCACAATCCATGCAATGCAGTATGCAATGCAAAATTATGACATCACAATCCATGCAATGCAGTATGCAATGCAAAATTATGACATCACAATCCATGCAAAGCATCATTTAATGCAACATTATGACATCACAATCCATGCAATGCAGTATGCAATGCAAAATTATGACATCACAATCCATGCAATGCAGTATGCAATGCAAAATTATGACATCACAATCCATGCAAAGCATCATTTAATGCAAATTATGACATCACAATCCATGCAATGCAGTATGCAATGCAAAATTATGACATCACAATCCATGCAATGCAGTATGCAATGCAAAATTATGACATCACAATCCATGCAAAGCATCATTTAATGCAACATTATGACATCACAATCCATGCAATGCAGTATGCAATGCAAAATTATGACATCACAATCCATGCAATGCAGTATGCAATGCAAAATTATGACATCACAATCCATGCAAAGCATCATTTAATGCAACATTATGACATCACAATCCATGCAATGCAGTATGCAATGCAAAATTATGACATCACAATCCATGCAATGCAGTATGCAATGCAAAATTATGACATCACAATCCATGCAAAGCATCATTTAATGCAAAATTATGACATCACAATCCATGCAATGCAGTATGCAATGCAAAATTATGACATCACAATCCATGCAATGCAGTATGCAATGCAAAATTATGACATCACAATCCATGCAAAGCATCATTTAATGCAACATTATGACATCACAATCCATGCAATGCAGTATGCAATGCAAAATTATGACATCACAATCCATGCAATGCAGTATGCAATGCAAAATTATGACATCACAATCCATGCAAAGCATCATTTAATGCAAAATTATGACATCACAATCCATGCAATGCAGTATGCAATGCAAAATTATGACATCACAATCCATGCAATGCAGTATGCAATGCAAAATTATGACATCACAATCCATGCAAAGCATCATTTAATGCAACATTATGACATCACAATCCATGCAATGCAGTATGCAATGCAAAATTATGACATCACAATCCATGCAATGCAGTATGCAATGCAAAATTATGACATCACAATCCATGCAAAGCATCATTTAATGCAGAAGTATGACATCACAATCCATGCAATGCATAAATTATGACATCACAATCCATGCAATGCAGTATGCAATGCAAAATTATGACATCACAATCCATGCAAAGCATCATTTAATGCAAAATTATGACATCACAATCCATGCAATGCAGTATGCAATGCAAAATTATGACATCACAATCCATGCAATGCAGTATGCAATGCAAAATTATGACATCACAATCCATGCAAAGCATCATTTAATGCAACATTATGACATCACAATCCATGCAATGCAGTATTGCAATGCAAAATTATGACATCACAATCCATGCAATGCAGTATGCAATGCAAAATTATGACATCACAATCCATGCAAAGCATCATTTAATGCAGAAGTATGACATCACAATCCATGCAATGCAAAATTATGACATCACAATCCATGCAATGCAGTATGCAATGCAAAATTATGACATCACAATCCATGCAAAGCATCATTTAATGCAAAATTATGACATCACAATCCATGCAATGCAGTATGCAATGCAAAATTATGACATCACAATCCATGCAATGCAGTATGCAATGCAAAATTATGACATCACAATCCATGCAAAGCATCATTTAATGCAACATTATGACATCACAATCCATGCAATGCAGTATGCAATGCAAAATTATGACATCACAATCCATGCAATGCAGTATGCAATGCAAAATTATGACATCACAATCCATGCAAAGCATCATTTAATGCAAAATTATGACATCACAATCCATGCAATGCAGTATGCAATGCAAAATTATGACATCACAATCCATGCAATGCAGTATGCAATGCAAAATTATGACATCACAATCCATGCAAAGCATCATTTAATGCAACATTATGACATCACAATCCATGCAATGCAGTATGCAATGCAAAATTATGACATCACAATCCATGCAATGCAGTATGCAATGCAAAATTATGACATCACAATCCATGCAAAGCATCATTTAATGCAACATTATGACATCACAATCCATGCAATGCAGTATGCAATGCAAAATTATGACATCACAATCCATGCAATGCAGTATGCAATGCAAAATTATGACATCACAATCCATGCAAAGCATCATTTAATGCAAAATTATGACATCACAATCCATGCAATGCAGTATGCAATGCAAAATTATGACATCACAATCCATGCAATGCAGTATGCAATGCAAAATTATTACATCACAATCATGCAAAGCATCATTTAATGCAACATTATGACATCACAATCCATGCAATGCAGTATGCAATGCAAAATTATGACATCACAATCCATGCAATGCAGTATGCAATGCAAAATTATGACATCACAATCCATGCAAAGCATCATTAATGCAAAATTATGACATCACAATCCATGCAATGCAGTATGCAATGCAAAATTATGACATCACAATCCATGCAATGCAGTATGCAATGCAAAATTATGACATCACAATCCATGCAAAGCATCATTTAATGCAGAAGTATGACATCACAATCCATACAATGCAAAATTATGACATCACAATCCATGCAATGCAGTATGCAATGCAAAATTATGACATCACAATCCATGCAAAGCATCATTTAATGCAAAATTATGACATCACAATCCATGCAATGCAGTATGCAATGCAAAATTATGACATCACAATCCATGCAATGCAGTATGCAATGCAAAATTATGACATCACAATCCATGCAAAGCATCATTTAATGCAACATTATGACATCACAATCCATGCAATGCAGTATGCAATGCAAAATTATGACATCACAATCCATGCAATGCAGTATGCAATGCAAAATTATGACATCACAATCCATGCAAAGCATCATTTAATGCAGAAGTATGACATCACAATCCATGCAATGCAAAATTATGACATCACAATCCATGCAATGCAGTATGCAATGCAAAATTATGACATCACAATCCATGCAAAGCATCATTTAATGCAAAATTATGACATCACAATCCATGCAATGCAGTATGCAATGCAAAATTATGACATCACAATCCATGCAATGCAGTATGCAATGCAAAATTATGACATCACAATCCATGCAAAGCATCATTTAATGCAACATTATGACATCACAATCCATGCAATGCAGTATGCAATGCAAAATTATGACATCACAATCCATGCAATGCAGTATGCAATGCAAAATTATGACATCACAATCCATGCAAAGCATCATTTAATGCAAAATTATGACATCACAATCCATGCAATGCAGTATGCAATGCAAAATTATGACATCACAATCCATGCAATGCAGTATGCAATGCAAAATTATGACATCACAATCCATGCAAAGCATCATTTAATGCAACATTATGACATCACAATCCATGCAATGCAGTATGCAATGCAAAATTATGACATCACAATCCATGCAATGCAGTATGCAATGCAAAATTATGACATCACAATCCATGCAAAGCATCATTTAATGCAACATTATGACATCACAATCCATGCAATGCAGTATGCAATGCAAAATTATGACATCACAATCCATGCAATGCAGTATGCAATGCAAAATTATGACATCACAATCCATGCAAAGCATCATTTAATGCAAAATTATGACATCACAATCCATGCAATGCAGTATGCAATGCAAAATTATGACATCACAATCCATGCAATGCAGTATGCAATGCAAAATTATGACATCACAATCCATGCAAAGCATCATTTAATGCAACATTATGACATCACAATCCATGCAATGCAGTATGCAATGCAAAATTATGACATCACAATCCATGCAATGCAGTATGCAATGCAAAATTATGACATCACAATCCATGCAAAGCATCATTTAATGCAGAAGTATGACATCACAATCCATGCAATGCAAAATTATGACATCACAATCCATGCAATGCAGTATGCAATGCAAAATTATGACATCACAATCCATGCAAAGCATCATTTAATGCAAAATTATGACATCACAATCCATGCAATGCAGTATGCAATGCAAAATTATGACATCACAATCCATGCAATGCAGTATGCAATGCAAAATTATGACATCACAATCCATGCAAAGCATCATTTAATGCAACATTATGACATCACAATCCATGCAATGCAGTATGCAATGCAAAATTATGACATCACAATCCATGCAATGCAGTATGCAATGCAAAATTATGACATCACAATCCATGCAAAGCATCATTTAATGCAGAAGTATGACATCACAATCCATGCAATGCAAAATTATGACATCACAATCCATGCAATGCAGTATGCAATGCAAAATTATGACATCACAATCCATGCAAAGCATCATTTAATGCAACATTATGACATCACAATCCATGCAATGCAGTATGCAATGCAAAATTATGACATCACAATCCATGCAATGCAGTATGCAATGCAAAATTATGACATCACAATCCATGCAAAGCATCATTTAATGCAGAAGTATGACATCACAATCCATGCAATGCAAAATTATGACATCACAATCCATGCAATGCAGTATGCAATGCAAAATTATGACATCACAATCCATGCAAAGCATCATTTAATGCAAAATTATGACATCACAATCCATGCAATGCAGTATGCAATGCAAAATTATGACATCACAATCCATGCAATGCAGTATGCAATGCAAAATTATGACATCACAATCCATGCAAAGCATCATTTAATGCAACATTATGACATCACAATCCATGCAATGCAGTATGCAATGCAAAATTATGACATCACAATCCATGCAATGCAGTATGCAATGCAAAATTATGACATCACAATCCATGCAAAGCATCATTTAATGCAAAATTATGACATCACAATCCATGCAATGCAGTATGCAATGCAAAATTATGACATCACAATCCATGCAATGCAGTATGCAATGCAAAATTATGACATCACAATCCATGCAAAGCATCATTTAATGCAACATTATGACATCACAATCCATGCAATGCAGTATGCAATGCAAAATTATGACATCACAATCCATGCAATGCAGTATGCAATGCAAAATTATGACATCACAATCCATGCAAAGCATCATTTAATGCAACATTATGACATCACAATCCATGCAATGCAGTATGCAATGCAAAATTATGACATCACAATCCATGCAATGCAGTATGCAATGCAAAATTATGACATCACAATCCATGCAAAGCATCATTTAATGCAAAATTATGACATCACAATCCATGCAATGCAGTATGCAATGCAAAATTATGACATCACAATCCATGCAATGCAGTATGCAATGCAAAATTATGACATCACAATCCATGCAAAGCATCATTTAATGCAACATTATGACATCACAATCCATGCAATGCAGTATGCAATGCAAAATTATGACATCACAATCCATGCAATGCAGTATGCAATGCAAAATTATGACATCACAATCCATGCAAAGCATCATTTAATGCAGAAGTATGACATCACAATCCATGCAATGCAGTATGCAATGCAAAATTATGACATCACAATCCATGCAATGCAGTATGCAATGCAAAATTATGACATCACAATCCATGCAAAGCATCATTTAATGCAACATTATGACATCACAATCCATGCAATGCAGTATGCAATGCAAAATTATGACATCACAATCCATGCAATGCAGTATGCAATGCAAAATTATGTCATCACAATCCATGCAATGCAGTATGCAATGCTAAATTATGACATCATAATCCATGCAAAGCATCATTTAATGCTAAAGTATGACATCACAATCCATGCAATGCAGTATGCAATGCAAAATTATGACATCACAATCCATGCAATGCAGTAAGCAATGCAAAATTATGACATCATAATCCATGCAAAGCATCATTTAATGCAAAATTATGACATCACAATCCATGCAATGCAGTATGCAATGCAAAATTATGACATCACAATCCATGCAATGCAGTATGCAATGCAAAATTATGACATCATAATCCATGCAAAGCATCATTTAATGCAAAATTATGACATCACAATCCATGCAATGCAGTATGCAATGCAAAATTATGACATCACAATCCATGCAAAGCATCATTTAATGCAACATTATGACATCACAATCCATGCAATGCAGTATGCAATGCAAAATTATGACATCACAATCCATGCAATGCAGTATGCAATGCAAAATTATGACATCACAATCCATGCAATGCAGTATGCAATGCAAAATTATGACATCACAATCCATTCAATGCAGTATGCAATGCAAAATTATGACATCATAATCCATGCAAAGCATCATTTAATGCAAAATTATGACATCACAATCCATGCAATGCAGTATGCAATGCAAAATTATGACATCACAATCCATGCAAAGCATCATTTAATGCAAAATTATGACATCACAATCCATGCAATGCAGTATGCAATGCAAAATTATGACATCACAATCCATGCAATGCAGTATGCAATGCAAAATTATGACATCACAATCCATGCAAAGCATCATTTAATGCAACATTATGACATCACAATCCATGCAATGCAGTATGCAATGCAAAATTATGACATCACAATCCATGCAATGCAGTATGCAATGCAAAATTATGACATCACAATCCATGCAAAGCATCATTTAATGCAGAAGTATGACATCACAATCCATGCAATGCAAAATTATGACATCACAATCCATGCAATGCAGTATGCAATGCAAAATTATGACATCACAATCCATGCAAAGCATCATTTAATGCAAAATTATGACATCACAATCCATGCAATGCAGTATGCAATGCAAAATTATGACATCACAATCCATGCAATGCAGTATGCAATGCAAAATTATGACATCACAATCCATGCAAAGCATCATTTAATGCAACATTATGACATCACAATCCATGCAATGCAGTATGCAATGCAAAATTATGACATCACAATCCATGCAATGCAGTATGCAATGCAAAATTATGACATCACAATCCATGCAAAGCATCATTTAATGCAAAATTATGACATCACAATCCATGCAATGCAGTATGCAATGCAAAATTATGACATCACAATCCATGCAATGCAGTATGCAATGCAAAATTATGACATCACAATCCATGCAAAGCATCATTTAATGCAACATTATGACATCACAATCCATGCAATGCAGTATGCAATGCAAAATTATGACATCACAATCCATGCAATGCAGTATGCAATGCAAAATTATGACATCACAATCCATGCAAAGCATCATTTAATGCAACATTATGACATCACAATCCATGCAATGCAGTATGCAATGCAAAATTATGACATCACAATCCATGCAATGCAGTATGCAATGCAAAATTATGACATCACAATCCATGCAAAGCATCATTTAATGCAAAATTATGACATCACAATCCATGCAATGCAGTATGCAATGCAAAATTATGACATCACAATCCATGCAAAGCATCATTTAATGCAGAAGTATGACATCACAATCCATGCAATGCAAAATTATGACATCACAATCCATGCAATGCAGTATGCAATGCAAAATTATGACATCACAATCCATGCAAAGCATCATTTAATGCAAAATTATGACATCACAATCCATGCAATGCAGTATGCAATGCAAAATTATGACATCACAATCCATGCAATGCAGTATGCAATGCAAAATTATGACATCACAATCCATGCAAAGCATCATTTAATGCAACATTATGACATCACAATCCATGCAATGCAGTATGCAATGCAAAATTATGACATCACAATCCATGCAATGCAGTATGCAATGCAAAATTATGACATCACAATCCATGCAAAGCATCATTTAATGCAAAATTATGACATCACAATCCATGCAATGCAGTATGCAATGCAAAATTATGACATCACAATCCATGCAATGCAGTATGCAATGCAAAATTATGACATCACAATCCATGCAAAGCATCATTTAATGCAACATTATGACATCACAATCCATGCAATGCAGTATGCAATGCAAAATTATGACATCACAATCCATGCAATGCAGTATGCAATGCAAAATTATGACATCACAATCCATGCAATGCAGTATGCAATGCAAAATTATGACATCACAATCCATGCAAAGCATCATTTAATGCAACATTATGACATCACAATCCATGCAATGCAGTATGCAATGCAAAATTATGACATCACAATCCATGCAATGCAGTATGCAATGCAAAATTATGACATCACAATCCATGCAAAGCATCATTTAATGCAAAATTATGACATCACAATCCATGCAATGCAGTATGCAATGCAAAATTATGACATCACAATCCATGCAATGCAGTATGCAATGCAAAATTATGACATCACAATCCATGCAAAGCATCATTTAATGCAACATTATGACATCACAATCCATGCAATGCAGTATGCAATGCAAAATTATGACATCACAATCCATGCAATGCAGTATGCAATGCAAAATTATGACATCACAATCCATGCAATGCAGTATGCAATGCAAAATTATGACATCACAATCCATGCAAAGCATCATTTAATGCAAAATTATGACATCACAATCCATGCAATGCAGTATGCAATGCAAAATTATGACATCACAATCCATGCAATGCAGTATGCAATGCAAAATTATGACATCACAATCCATGCAAAGCATCATTTAATGCAACATTATGACATCACAATCCATGCAATGCAGTATGCAATGCAAAATTATGACATCACAATCCATGCAATGCAGTATGCAATGCAAAATTATGACATCACAATCCATGCAAAGCATCATTTAATGCAGAAGTATGACATCACAATCCATGCAATGCAAAATTATGACATCACAATCCATGCAATGCAGTATGCAATGCAAAATTATGACATCACAATCCATGCAAAGCATCATTTAATGCAAAATTATGACATCACAATCCATGCAATGCAGTATGCAATGCAAAATTATGACATCACAATCCATGCAATGCAGTATGCAATGCAAAATTATGACATCACAATCCATGCAAAGCATCATTTAATGCAACATTATGACATCACAATCCATGCAATGCAGTATGCAATGCAAAATTATGACATCACAATCCATGCAATGCAGTATGCAATGCAAAATTATGACATCACAATCCATGCAAAGCATCATTTAATGCAAAATTATGACATCACAATCCATGCAATGCAGTATGCAATGCAAAATTATGACATCACAATCCATGCAATGCAGTATGCAATGCAAAATTATGACATCACAATCCATGCAAAGCATCATTTAATGCAACATTATGACATCACAATCCATGCAATGCAGTATGCAATGCAAAATTATGACATCACAATCCATGCAATGCAGTATGCAATGCAAAATTATGACATCACAATCCATGCAAAGCATCATTTAATGCAACATTATGACATCACAATCCATGCAATGCAGTATGCAATGCAAAATTATGACATCACAATCCATGCAATGCAGTATGCAATGCAAAATTATGACATCACAATCCATGCAAAGCATCATTTAATGCAAAATTATGACATCACAATCCATGCAATGCAGTATGCAATGCAAAATTATGACATCACAATCCATGCAAAGCATCATTTAATGCAGAAGTATGACATCACAATCCATGCAATGCAAAATTATGACATCACAATCCATGCAATGCAGTATGCAATGCAAAATTATGACATCACAATCCATGCAAAGCATCATTTAATGCAAAATTATGACATCACAATCCATGCAATGCAGTATGCAATGCAAAATTATGACATCACAATCCATGCAATGCAGTATGCAATGCAAAATTATGACATCACAATCCATGCAAAGCATCATTTAATGCAACATTATGACATCACAATCCATGCAATGCAGTATGCAATGCAAAATTATGACATCACAATCCATGCAATGCAGTATGCAATGCAAAATTATGACATCACAATCCATGCAAAGCATCATTTAATGCAAAATTATGACATCACAATCCATGCAATGCAGTATGCAATGCAAAATTATGACATCACAATCCATGCAATGCAGTATGCAATGCAAAATTATGACATCACAATCCATGCAAAGCATCATTTAATGCAACATTATGACATCACAATCCATGCAATGCAGTATGCAATGCAAAATTATGACATCACAATCCATGCAATGCAGTATGCAATGCAAAATTATGACATCACAATCCATGCAAAGCATCATTTAATGCAACATTATGACATCACAATCCATGCAATGCAGTATGCAATGCAAAATTATGACATCACAATCCATGCAATGCAGTATGCAATGCAAAATTATGACATCACAATCCATGCAAAGCATCATTTAATGCAAAATTATGACATCACAATCCATGCAATGCAGTATGCAAAGCAAAATTATGACATCACAATCCATGCAATGCAGTATGCAATGCAAAATTATGACATCACAATCCATGCAAAGCATCATTTAATGCAACATTATGACATCACAATCCATGCAATGCAGTATGCAATGCAAAATTATGACATCACAATCCATGCAATGCAGTATGCAATGCAAAATTATGACATCACAATCCATGCAAAGCATCATTTAATGCAGAAGTATGACATCACAATCCATGCAATGCAAAATTATGACATCACAATCCATGCAATGCAGTATGCAATGCAAAATTATGACATCACAATCCATGCAAAGCATCATTTAATGCAAAATTATGACATCACAATCCATGCAATGCAGTATGCAATGCAAAATTATGACATCACAATCCATGCAATGCAGTATGCAATGCAAAATTATGACATCACAATCCATGCAAAGCATCATTTAATGCAACATTATGACATCACAATCCATGCAATGCAGTATGCAATGCAAAATTATGACATCACAATCCATGCAATGCAGTATGCAATGCAAAATTATGTCATCACAATCCATGCAATGCAGTATGCAATGCTAAATTATGACATCATAATCCATGCAAAGCATCATTTAATGCTAAAGTATGACATCACAATCCATGCAATGCAGTATGCAATGCAAAATTATGACATCACAATCCATGCAATGCAGTAAGCAATGCAAAATTATGACATCATAATCCATGCAAAGCATCATTTAATGCAAAATTATGACATCACAATCCATGCAATGCAGTATGCAATGCAAAATTATGACATCACAATCCATGCAATGCAGTATGCAATGCAAAATTATGACATCATAATCCATGCAAAGCATCATTTAATGCAAAATTATGACATCACAATCCATGCAATGCAGTATGCAATGCAAAATTATGACATCACAATCCATGCAAAGCATCATTTAATGCAACATTATGACATCACAATCCATGCAATGCAGTATGCAATGCAAAATTATGACATCACAATCCATGCAATGCAGTATGCAATGCAAAATTATGACATCACAATCCATGCAATGCAGTATGCAATGCAAAATTATGACATCACAATCCATTCAATGCAGTATGCAATGCAAAATTATGACATCATAATCCATGCAAAGCATCATTTAATGCAAAATTATGACATCACAATCCATGCAATGCAGTATGCAATGCAAAATTATGACATCACAATCCATGCAAAGCATCATTTAATGCAAAATTATGACATCACAATCCATGCAATGCAGTATGCAATGCAAAATTATGACATCACAATCCATGCAATGCAGTATGCAATGCAAAATTATGACATCACAATCCATGCAAAGCATCATTTAATGCAACATTATGACATCACAATCCATGCAATGCAGTATGCAATGCAAAATTATGACATCACAATCCATGCAATGCAGTATGCAATGCAAAATTATGACATCACAATCCATGCAAAGCATCATTTAATGCAGAACTATGACATCACAATCCATGCAATGCAAAATTATGACATCACAATCCATGCAATGCAGTATGCAATGCAAAATTATGACATCACAATCCATGCAAAGCATCATTTAATGCAAAATTATGACATCACAATCCATGCAATGCAGTATGCAATGCAAAATTATGACATCACAATCCATGCAATGCAGTATGCAATGCAAAATTATGACATCACAATCCATGCAAAGCATCATTTAATGCAACATTATGACATCACAATCCATGCAATGCAGTATGCAATGCAAAATTATGACATCACAATCCATGCAATGCAGTATGCAATGCAAAATTATGACATCACAATCCATGCAAAGCATCATTTAATGCAAAATTATGACATCACAATCCATGCAATGCAGTATGCAATGCAAAATTATGACATCACAATCCATGCAATGCAGTATGCAATGCAAAATTATGACATCACAATCCATGCAAAGCATCATTTAATGCAACATTATGACATCACAATCCATGCAATGCAGTATGCAATGCAAAATTATGACATCACAATCCATGCAAAGCATCATTTAATGCAACATTATGACATCACAATCCATGCAATGCAGTATGCAATGCAAAATTATGACATCACAATCCATGCAATGCAGTATGCAATGCAAAATTATGACATCACAATCCATGCAAAGCATCATTTAATGCAGAAGTATGACATCACAATCCATGCAATGCAAAATTATGACATCACAATCCATGCAATGCAGTATGCAATGCAAAATTATGACATCACAATCCATGCAAAGCATCATTTAATGCAAAATTATGACATCACAATCCATGCAATGCAGTATGCAATGCAAAATTATGACATCACAATCCATGCAATGCAGTATGCAATGCAAAATTATGACATCACAATCCATGCAAAGCATCATTTAATGCAACATTATGACATCACAATCCATGCAATGCAGTATGCAATGCAAAATTATGACATCACAATCCATGCAATGCAGTATGCAATGCAAAATTATGTCATCACAATCCATGCAATGCAGTATGCAATGCTAAATTATGACATCATAATCCATGCAAAGCATCATTTAATGCTAAAGTATGACATCACAATCCATGCAATGCAGTATGCAATGCAAAATTATGACATCACAATCCATGCAATGCAGTAAGCAATGCAAAATTATGACATCATAATCCATGCAAAGCATCATTTAATGCAAAATTATGACATCACAATCCATGCAATGCAGTATGCAATGCAAAATTATGACATCACAATCCATGCAATGCAGTATGCAATGCAAAATTATGACATCATAATCCATGCAAAGCATCATTTAATGCAAAATTATGACATCACAATCCATGCAATGCAGTATGCAATGCAAAATTATGACATCACAATCCATGCAAAGCATCATTTAATGCAACATTATGACATCACAATCCATGCAATGCAGTATGCAATGCAAAATTATGACATCACAATCCATGCAATGCAGTATGCAATGCAAAATTATGACATCACAATCCATGCAATGCAGTATGCAATGCAAAATTATGACATCACAATCCATTCAATGCAGTATGCAATGCAAAATTATGACATCATAATCCATGCAAAGCATCATTTAATGCAAAATTATGACATCACAATCCATGCAATGCAGTATGCAATGCAAAATTATGACATCACAATCCATGCAAAGCATCATTTAATGCAAAATTATGACATCACAATCCATGCAATGCAGTATGCAATGCAAAATTATGACATCACAATCCATGCAATGCAGTATGCAATGCAAAATTATGACATCACAATCCATGCAAAGCATCATTTAATGCAACATTATGACATCACAATCCATGCAATGCAGTATGCAATGCAAAATTATGACATCACAATCCATGCAATGCAGTATGCAATGCAAAATTATGACATCACAATCCATGCAAAGCATCATTTAATGCAGAAGTATGACATCACAATCCATGCAATGCAAAATTATGACATCACAATCCATGCAATGCAGTATGCAATGCAAAATTATGACATCACAATCCATGCAAAGCATCATTTAATGCAAAATTATGACATCACAATCCATGCAATGCAGTATGCAATGCAAAATTATGACATCACAATCCATGCAATGCAGTATGCAATGCAAAATTATGACATCACAATCCATGCAAAGCATCATTTAATGCAACATTATGACATCACAATCCATGCAATGCAGTATGCAATGCAAAATTATGACATCACAATCCATGCAATGCAGTATGCAATGCAAAATTATGACATCACAATCCATGCAAAGCATCATTTAATGCAAAATTATGACATCACAATCCATGCAATGCAGTATGCAATGCAAAATTATGACATCACAATCCATGCAATGCAGTATGCAATGCAAAATTATGACATCACAATCCATGCAAAGCATCATTTAATGCAACATTATGACATCACAATCCATGCAATGCAGTATGCAATGCAAAATTATGACATCACAATCCATGCAATGCAGTATGCAATGCAAAATTATGACATCACAATCCATGCAAAGCATCATTTAATGCAACATTATGACATCACAATCCATGCAATGCAGTATGCAATGCAAAATTATGACATCACAATCCATGCAATGCAGTATGCAATGCAAAATTATGACATCACAATCCATGCAAAGCATCATTTAATGCAAAATTATGACATCACAATCCATGCAATGCAGTATGCAATGCAAAATTATGACATCACAATCCATGCAATGCAGTATGCAATGCAAAATTATGACATCACAATCCATGCAAAGCATCATTTAATGCAACATTATGACATCACAATCCATGCAATGCAGTATGCAATGCAAAATTATGACATCACAATCCATGCAATGCAGTATGCAATGCAAAATTATGACATCACAATCCATGCAAAGCATCATTTAATGCAGAAGTATGACATCACAATCCATGCAATGCAAAATTATGACATCACAATCCATGCAATGCAGTATGCAATGCAAAATTATGACATCACAATCCATGCAAAGCATCATTTAATGCAAAATTATGACATCACAATCCATGCAATGCAGTATGCAATGCAAAATTATGACATCACAATCCATGCAATGCAGTATGCAATGCAAAATTATGACATCACAATCCATGCAAAGCATCATTTAATGCAACATTATGACATCACAATCCATGCAATGCAGTATGCAATGCAAAATTATGACATCACAATCCATGCAATGCAGTATGCAATGCAAAATTATGACATCACAATCCATGCAAAGCATCATTTAATGCAGAAGTATGACATCACAATCCATGCAATGCAAAATTATGACATCACAATCCATGCAATGCAGTATGCAATGCAAAATTATGACATCACAATCCATGCAAAGCATCATTTAATGCAACATTATGACATCACAATCCATGCAATGCAGTATGCAATGCAAAATTATGACATCACAATCCATGCAATGCAGTATGCAATGCAAAATTATGACATCACAATCCATGCAAAGCATCATTTAATGCAGAAGTATGACATCACAATCCATGCAATGCAAAATTATGACATCACAATCCATGCAATGCAGTATGCAATGCAAAATTATGACATCACAATCCATGCAAAGCATCATTTAATGCAAAATTATGACATCACAATCCATGCAATGCAGTATGCAATGCAAAATTATGACATCACAATCCATGCAATGCAGTATGCAATGCAAAATTATGACATCACAATCCATGCAAAGCATCATTTAATGCAACATTATGACATCACAATCCATGCAATGCAGTATGCAATGCAAAATTATGACATCACAATCCATGCAATGCAGTATGCAATGCAAAATTATGACATCACAATCCATGCAAAGCATCATTTAATGCAAAATTATGACATCACAATCCATGCAATGCAGTATGCAATGCAAAATTATGACATCACAATCCATGCAATGCAGTATGCAATGCAAAATTATGACATCACAATCCATGCAAAGCATCATTTAATGCAACATTATGACATCACAATCCATGCAATGCAGTATGCAATGCAAAATTATGACATCACAATCCATGCAATGCAGTATGCAATGCAAAATTATGACATCACAATCCATGCAAAGCATCATTTAATGCAACATTATGACATCACAATCCATGCAATGCAGTATGCAATGCAAAATTATGACATCACAATCCATGCAATGCAGTATGCAATGCAAAATTATGACATCACAATCCATGCAAAGCATCATTTAATGCAAAATTATGACATCACAATCCATGCAATGCAGTATGCAATGCAAAATTATGACATCACAATCCATGCAATGCAGTATGCAATGCAAAATTATGACATCACAATCCATGCAAAGCATCATTTAATGCAACATTATGACATCACAATCCATGCAATGCAGTATGCAATGCAAAATTATGACATCACAATCCATGCAATGCAGTATGCAATGCAAAATTATGACATCACAATCCATGCAAAGCATCATTTAATGCAGAAGTATGACATCACAATCCATGCAATGCAAAATTATGACATCACAATCCATGCAATGCAGTATGCAATGCAAAATTATGACATCACAATCCATGCAAAGCATCATTTAATGCAAAATTATGACATCACAATCCATGCAATGCAGTATGCAATGCAAAATTATGACATCACAATCCATGCAATGCAGTATGCAATGCAAAATTATGACATCACAATCCATGCAAAGCATCATTTAATGCAACATTATGACATCACAATCCATGCAATGCAGTATGCAATGCAAAATTATGACATCACAATCCATGCAATGCAGTATGCAATGCAAAATTATGACATCACAATCCATGCAAAGCATCATTTAATGCAGAAGTATGACATCACAATCCATGCAATGCAAAATTATGACATCACAATCCATGCAATGCAGTATGCAATGCAAAATTATGACATCATAATCCATGCAAAGCATCATTTAATGCAAAATTATGACATCACAATCCATGCAATGCATTATGCAATGCAAAATTATGACATCACAATCCATGCAAAGCATCATTTAATGCAACATTATGACATCACAATCCATGCAATGCAGTATGCAATGCAAAATTATGACATCACAATCCATGCAATGCAGTATGCAATGCAAAATTATGACATCACAATCCATGCAATGCAGTATGCAATGCAAAATTATGACATCACAATCCATGCAAATCATCATTTAATGCAACATTATGACATCACAATCCATGCAATGCAGTATGCACTGCAAAATTATGACATCACAATCCATGCAATGCAGTATGCAATGTAAAATTATGTCATCACAATCCATGCAATGCAGTATGGAATGCAAAATTATGACATCATAATCCATGCAAAGCATCATTTAATGCTAAAGTATGACATCACAATCCATGCAATGCAGTATGCAATGCAAAATTATGACATCACAATCCATGCAATGCAGTAAGCAATGCAAAATTATGACATCATAATCCATGCAAAGCATCATTTAATGCAAAATTATGACATCACAATCCATGCAATGCAGTATGCAATGCAAAATTATGACATCACAATCCATGCAATGCAGTATGCAATGCAAAATTATGACATCATAATCCATGCAAAGCATCATTTAATGCAGAAGTATGACATCACAATCCATGCAATGCAAAATTATGACATCACAATCCATGCAATGCAGTATGCAATGCAAAATTATGACATCATAATCCATGCAAAGCATCATTTAATGCAAAAATATGACATCACAATCCATGCAATGCAGTATGCAATGCAAAATTATGACATCACAATCCATCCAAAGCATCATTTAATGCAACATTATGACATCACAATCCATGCAATGCAGTATGCAATGCAAAATTATGACATCACAATCCATGCAATGCAGTATGCAATGCAAAATTATGACATCACAATCCATGCAATGCAGTATGCAATGCAAAATTATGACATCACAATCCATGCAAAGCATCATTTAATGCAACATTATGACATCACGATCCATGCAATGCAGTATGCAATGCAAAATTATGACATCACAATTTATGCAATGCAGTATGCAATGCAAAATTATGACATCACAATCCATGCAATGCAGTATGCAATGCAAAATTATGACATCACAATCCATGCAAAGCATCATTTAATGCAACATTATGACATCACAATCCATGCAATGCAGTATACAATGCAAAATTATGACATCACAATCCATGCAATGCAGTATGCAATGCAAAATTATGACATCACAATCCATGCAAAGCATCATTTAATGCAACATTATGACATCACAATCCATGCAATGCAAAATTATGACATCACAATCCATGCAATGCAGTATGCAATGCAAAATTATGACATCATAATCCATGCAAAGCATCATTTAATGCAAAATTATGACATCACAATCCATGCAATGCAGTATGCAATGCAAAATTATGACATCACAATCCATGCAATGCAGTAAGCAATGCAAAATTATGACATCACAATCCATGCAAAGCATCATTTAATGCAACATTATGACATCACAATCCATGCAATGCAGTATGCAATGCAAAATTATGACATCACAATCCATGCAATGCAGTATGCAATGCAAAATTATGACATCACAATCCATGCAATGCAGTATGCAATGCAAAATTATGACACCACAATCCATGCAAAGCATCATTTAATGCAACATTATGACATCACAATCCATGTAATGCAGTATGCAATGCAAAATTATGACATCACAATCCATGCAATGCAGTATGCAATGCAAAATTATGCAATGCAAAATTATGACATCACAATCCATGCAATGCAGTATGCAATGCAAAATTATGACATCATAATCCATGCAGAGCATCATTTAATGCAAAAGTATGACATCACAATCCATGCAATGCAAAATTATGACATCACAATCCATGCAATGCAGTATGCAATGCAAAATTATGACATCATAATCCGTGCAAAGCATCATTTAATGCAAAATTATGACATCACAATCCATGCAATGCAGTATGCAATGCAAAATTATGACATCACAATCCATGCAAAGCATCATTTAATGCAACATTATGACATCACGATCCATGCAATGCAGTATGCAATGCAAAATTATGACATCACAATCCATGCAATGCAGTATGCAATGCAAAATTATGACATCACAATCCATGCAATGCAGTATGCAATGCAAAATTATGACATCACAATCCATGCAAAGCATCATTTAATGCAACATTATGACATCACAATCCATGCAATGCAGTATGCACTGCAAAATTATGACATCACAATCCATGCAATGCAGTATGCAATGTAAAATTATGTCATCACAATCCATGCAATGCAGTATGCAATGCAAAATTATGACATCATAATCCATGCAAAGCATCATTTAATGCTAAAGTATGACATCACAATCCATGCAATGCAGTATGCAATGCAAAATTATGACATCACAATCCATGCAATGCAGTAAGCAATGCAAAATTATGACATCATAATCCATGCAAAGCATCATTTAATGCAAAATTATGACATCACAATCCATGCAATGCAGTATGCAATGCAAAATTATGACATCACAATCCATGCAATGCAGTATGCAATGCACAATTATGACATCATAATCCATGCAAAGCATCATTTAATGCAGAAGTATGACATCACAATCCATGCAATGCAAAATTATGACATCACAATCCATGCAATGCAGTATGCAATGCAAAATTATGACATCACAATCCATGCAATGCAGTATGCAATGCAAAATTATGACATCACAATCCATGCAATGCAGTATGCAATGCAAAATTATGACATCACAATCCATGCAAAGCATCATTTAATGCAACATTATGACATCACGATCCATGCAATGCAGTATGCAATGCAAAATTATGACATCACAATCCATGCAAAGCATCATTTAATGCAACATTATGACATCACAATCCATGCAATGCAGTATGCAATGCAAAATTATGACATCACAATCCATGCAATGCAGTATGCAATGCAAAATTATGACATCACAATCCATGCAAAGCATCATTTAATGCAACATTATGACATCACAATCCATGCAATGCAGTATGCAATGCAAAATTATGACATCACAATCCATGCAATGCAGTATGCAATGCAAAATTATGACATCACAATCCATGCAATGCAGTATGCAATGCAAAATTATGACATCATAATCCATGCAAAGCATCATTTAATGCAAAATTATGACATCACAATCCATGCAATGCAGTATGCAATGCAAAATTATGACATCACAATCCATGCAAAGCATCATTTAATGCAAAATTATGACATCACAATCCATGCAATGCAGTATGCAATGCAAAATTATGACATCACAATCCATGCAATGCAGTATGCAATGCAAAATTATGACATCACAATCCATGCAAAGCATCATTTAATGCAACATTATGACATCACAATCCATGCAATGCAGTATGCAATGCAAAATTATGACATCACAATCCATGCAATGCAGTATGCAATGCAAAATTATGACATCACAATCCATGCAAAGCATCATTTAATGCAGAAGTATGACATCACAATCCATGCAATGCAAAATTATGACATCACAATCCATGCAATGCAGTATGCAATGCAAAATTATGACATCATAATCCATGCAAAGCATCATTTAATGCAAAATTATGACATCACAATCAATGCAATGCAGTATGCAATGCAAAATTATGACATCACAATCCATGCAAAGCATCATTTAATGCAACATTATGACATCACAATCCATGCAATGCAGTATGCAATGCAAAATTATGACATCACAATCCATGCAATGCAGTATGCAATGCAAAATTATGACATCACAATCCATGCAATGCAGTATGCAATGCAAAATTATGACATCACAATCCATGCAATGCATCATTTAATGCAACATTATGACATCACAATCCATGCAATGCAGTATGCAATGCAAAATTATGACATCACAATCCATGCAATGCAGTATGCAATGCAAAATTATGACATCACAATCCATGCAATGCAGTATGCAATGCAAAATTATGACATCACAATCCATGCAAAGCATCATTTAATGCAACATTATGACATCACAATCCATGCAATGCAGTAGGCAATGCAAAATTATGACATCACAATCCATGCAATGCAGTATGCAATGCAAAATTATGACATCACAATCCATGCAATGCAGTATGCAATGCAAAATTATGACATCACAATCCATGCAAAGCATCATTTAATGCAAAATTATGACATCACAATCCATGCAATGCAGTATGCAATGCAAAATTATGACATCACAATCCATGCAAAGCATAATTTAATGCAAAATTATGACATCACAATCCATGCAATGCAGTATGCAATGCAAAATTATGACATCACAATCCATGCAATGCAGTATGCAATGCAAAATTATGACATCACAATCCATGCAAAGCATCATTTAATGCAACATTATGACATCACAATCCATGCAATGCAGTATGCAATGCAAAATTATGACATCACAATCCATGCAAAGCATCATTTAATGCAACATTATGACATCACAATCCATGCAATGCAGTATGCAATGCAAAATTATGACATCACAATCCATGCAATGCAGTATGCAATGCAAAATTATGACATCACAATCCATGCAAAGCATCATTTAATGCAACATTATGACATCACAATCCATGCAATGCAGTATGCAATGCAAAATTATGACATCACAATCCATGCAATGCAGTATGCAATGCAAAATTATGACATCACAATCCATGCAATGCAGTATGCAATGCAAAATTATGACATCACAATCCATGCAAAGCATCATTTAATGCAAAATTATGACATCACAATCCATGCAATGCAGTATGCAATGCAAAATTATGACATCACAATCCATGCAATGCAGTAAGCAATGCAAAATTATGACATCACAATCCATGCAATGCAGTATGCAATGTAAAATTATGACATCACAATCCATGCAATGCAGTATGCAATGCAAAATTATGACATCACAATCCATGCAAAGCATCATTTAATGCAATATTATGACATCACAATCCATGCAATGCAGTATGCAATGCAAAATTATGACATCACAATCCATGCAATGCAGTATGCAATGCAAAATTATGACATCATAATCCATGCAAAGCATCATTTAATGCAAAAATATGACATCACAATCCATGCAATGCAGTATGCAATGCAAAATTATGACATCACAATCCATGCAAAGCATCATTTAATGCAACATTTTGACATCACAATCCATGCAATGCAGTATGCAATGCAAAATTATGACATCACAATCCATGCAATGCAGTATGCAATGCAAAATTATGACATCACAATCCATGCAATGCAGTATGCAATGCAAAATTATGACATCACAATCCATGCAAAGCATCATTTAATGCAACATTATGACATCACGATCCATGCAATGCAGTATGCAATGCAAAATTATGACATCACAATCCATGCAATGCAGTATGCAATGCAAAATTATGACATCACAATCCATGCAATGCAGTATGCAATGCAAAATTATGACATCACAATCCATGCAAAGCATCATTTAATGCAACATTATGACATCACAATCCATGCAATGCAGTATGCAATGCAAAATTATGACATCACAATCCATGCAATGCAGTATGCAATGCAAAATTATGTCATCACAATCCATGCAATGCAGTATGCAATGCTAAATTATGACATCATAATCCATGCAAAGCATCATTTAATGCTAAAGTATGACATCACAATCCATGCAATGCAGTATGCAATGCAAAATTATGACATCACAATCCATGCAATGCAGTAAGCAATGCAAAATTATGACATCATAATCCATGCAAAGCATCATTTAATGCAAAATTATGACATCACAATCCATGCAATGCAGTATGCAATGCAAAATTATGACATCACAATCCATGCAATGCAGTATGCAATGCAAAATTATGACATCATAATCCATGCAAAGCATCATTTAATGCAAAATTATGACATCACAATCCATGCAATGCAGTATGCAATGCAAAATTATGACATCACAATCCATGCAAAGCATCATTTAATGCAACATTATGACATCACAATCCATGCAATGCAGTATGCAATGCAAAATTATGACATCACAATCCATGCAATGCAGTATGCAATGCAAAATTATGACATCACAATCCATGCAATGCAGTATGCAATGCAAAATTATGACATCATAATCCATGCAAAGCATCATTTAATGCAAAATTATGACATCACAATCCATGCAATGCAGTATGCAATGCAAAATTATGACATCACAATCCATGCAAAGCATCATTTAATGCAAAATTATGACATCCCAATCCATGCAATGCAGTATGCAATGCAAAATTATGACATCACAATCCATGCAATGCAGTATGCAATGCAAAATTATGACATCACAATCCATGCAAAGCATCATTTAATGCAACATTATGACATCACAATCCATGCAATGCAGTATGCAATGCAAAATTATGACATCACAATCCATGCAATGCAGTATGCAATGCAAAATTATGACATCACAATCCATGCAAAGCATCATTTAATGCAGAAGTATGACATCACAATCCATGCAATGCAAAATTATGACATCACAATCCATGCAATGCAGTATGCAATGCAAAATTATGACATCATAATCCATGCAAAGCATCATTTAATGCAAAATTATGACATCACAATCCATGCAATGCATTATGCAATGCAAAATTATGACATCACAATCCATGCAAAGCATCATTTAATGCAACATTATGACATCACAATCCATGCAATGCAGTATGCAATGCAAAATTATGACATCACAATCCATGCAATGCAGTATGCAATGCAAAATTATGACATCACAATCCATGCAAAGCATCATTTAATGCAACATTATGACATCACAATCCATGCAATGCAGTATGCAATGCAAAATTATGACATCACAATCCATGCAATGCAGTATGCAATGCAAAATTATGACATCACAATCCATGCAATGCAGTATGCAATGCAAAATTATGACATCATAATCCATGCAAAGCATCATTTAATGCAAAATTATGACATCACAATCCATGCAATGCAGTATGCAATGCAAAATTATGACATCACAATCCATGCAAAGCATCATTTAATGCAAAATTATGACATCACAATCCATGCAATGCAGTATGCAATGCAAAATTATGACATCACAATCCATGCAATGCAGTATACAATGCAAAATTATGACATCACAATCCATGCAAAGCATCATTTAATGCAACATTATGACATCACAATCCATGCAATGCAGTATGCAATGCAAAATTATGACATCACAATCCATGCAATGCAGTATGCAATGCAAAATTATGACATCACAATACATGCAATGCAGTATGCAATGCAAAATTATGACATCACAATCCATGCAATGCAGTATGCAATGCAAAATTATGACATCACAATCCATGCAAAGCATCATTTAATGCAACATTATGACATCACAATCCATGCAATGCAGTATGCAATGCAAAATTATGACATCACAATCCATGCAATGCAGTATGCAATGCAAAATTATGACATCACAATCCATGCAAAGCATCATTTAATGCAGAAGTATGACATCACAATCCATGCAATGCAAAATTATGACATCACAATCCATGCAATGCAGTATGCAATGCAAAATTATGACATCATAATCCATGCAAAGCATCATTTAATGCAAAATTATGACATCACAATCCATGCAATGCATTATGCAATGCAAAATTATGACATCACAATCCATGCAAAGCATCATTTAATGCAACATTATGACATCACAATCCATGCAATGCAGTATGCAATGCAAAATTATGACATCACAATCCATGCAATGCAGTATGCAATGCAAAATTATGACATCACAATCCATGCAAAGCATCATTTAATGCAACATTATGACATCACAATCCATGCAATGCAGTATGCAATGCAAAATTATGACATCACAATCCATGCAATGCAGTATGCAATGCAAAATTATGACATCACAATCCATGCAATGCAGTATGCAATGCAAAATTATGACATCATAATCCATGCAAAGCATCATTTAATGCAAAATTATGACATCACAATCCATGCAATGCAGTATGCAATGCAAAATTATGACATCACAATCCATGCAAAGCATCATTTAATGCAAAATTATGACATCACAATCCATGCAATGCAGTATGCAATGCAAAATTATGACATCACAATCCATGCAATGCAGTATACAATGCAAAATTATGACATCACAATCCATGCAAAGCATCATTTAATGCAACATTATGACATCACAATCCATGCAATACAGTATGCAATGCAAAATTATGACATCACAATCCATGCAATGCAGTATGCAATGCAAAATGATGACATCACAATACATGCAATGCAGTATGCAATGCAAAATTATGACATCATAATCCATGCAAAGCATCATTTAATGCAAAATTATGACATCACAATCCATGCAATGCAGTATGCAATGCAAAATTATGACATCACAATCCATGCAATGCAGTATGCAATGCAAAATTATGACATCATAATCCATGCAAAGCATCATGTAATGCAAAATTATGACATCATAATCCATGCAAAGCATCATTTAATGCTAAAGTATGACATCACAATCCATGCAATGCAGTATGCAATGCAAAATTATGACATCACAATCCATGCAATGCAGTATGCAATGCAAAATTATGTCATCACAATCCATGCAATGCAGTATGCAATGCTAAATTATGACATCATAATCCATGCAAAGCATCATTTAATGCTAAAGTATGACATCACAATCCATGCAATGCAGTATGCAATGCAAAATTATGACATCACAATCCATGCAATGCAGTAAGCAATGCAAAATTATGACATCATAATCCATGCAAAGCATCATTTAATGCAAAATTATGACATCACAATCCATGCAATGCAGTATGCAATGCAAAATTATGACATCACAATCCATGCAATGCAGTATGCAATGCAAAATTATGACATCATAATCCATGCAAAGCATCATGTAATGCAAAATTATGACATCATAATCCATGCAAAGCATCATTTAATGCTAAAGTATGACATCACAATCCATGCAATGCAGTATGCAATGCAAAATTATGACATCACAATCCATGCAATGCAGTATGCAATGCAAAATTATGACATCATAATCCATGCAAAGCATCATTTAATGCAAAATTATGACATCACAATCCATGCAATGCAGTATGCAATGCAAAATTATGACATCACAATCCATGCAAAGCATCATTTAATGCAACATTATGACATCACAATCCATGCAATGCAGTATGCAACGCAAAATTATGACATCACAATCCATGCAATGCAGTATGCAATGCAAAATTATGACATCACAATCCATGCAATGCAGTATGCAATGCAAAATTATGACATCATAATCCATGCAAAGCATCATTTAATGCAAAATTATGACATCACAATCCATGCAATGCAGTATGCAATGCAAAATTATGACATCACAATCCATGCAATGCAGTATGCAATGCAAAATTATGACATCACAATCCATGCAATGCAGTATGCAATGCAAAATTATGACATCACAATCCATGCAAAGCATCATTTAATGCAACATTATGACATCACAATCCATGCAATGCAGTATGCAATGCAAAATTATGACATCACAATCCATGCAATGCAGTATGCAATGCAAAATTATGACATCACAATCCATGCAAAGCATCATTTAATGCAGAAGTATGACATCACAATCCATGCAATGCAAAATTATGACATCACAATCCATGCAATGCAGTATGCAATGCAAAATTATGACATCATAATCCATGCAAAGCATCATTTAATGCAAAATTATGACATCACAATCCATGCAATGCATTATGCAATGCAAAATTATGACATCACAATCCATGCAAAGCATCATTTAATGCAACATTATGACATCACAATCCATGCAATGCAGTATGCAATGCAAAATTATGACATCACAATCCATGCAATGCAGTATGCAATGCAAAATTATGACATCACAATCCATGCAAAGCATCATTTAATGCAACATTATGACATCACAATCCATGCAATGCAGTATGCAATGCAAAATTATGACATCACAATCCATGCAATGCAGTATGCAATGCAAAATTATGACATCACAATCCATGCAATGCAGTATGCAATGCAAAATTATGACATCATAATCCATGCAAAGCATCATTTAATGCAAAATTATGACATCACAATCCATGCAATGCAGTATGCAATGCAAAATTATGACATCACAATCCATGCAAAGCATCATTTAATGCAAAATTATGACATCACAATCCATGCAATGCAGTATGCAATGCAAAATTATGACATCACAATCCATGCAATGCAGTATACAATGCAAAATTATGACATCACAATCCATGCAAAGCATCATTTAATGCAACATTATGACATCACAATCCATGCAATGCAGTATGCAATGCAAAATTATGACATCACAATCCATGCAATGCAGTATGCAATGCAAAATTATGACATCACAATACATGCAATGCAGTATGCAATGCAAAATTATGACATCATAATCCATGCAAAGCATCATTTAATGCAAAATTATGACATCACAATCCATGCAATGCAGTATGCAATGCAAAATTATGACATCACAATCCATGCAAAGCATCATTTAATGCAACATTATGACATCACAATCCATGCAATGCAAAATTATGACATCACAATCCATGCAATGCAGTATGCAATGCAAAATTATGACATCACAATCCATGCAAAGCATCATTTAATGCAACATTATGATATCACAATCCATGCAATGCAGTATGCAATGCAAAATTATGACATCACAATCCATGGAATGCAGTATGCAATGCAAAATTATGACATCACAATCCATGCAATGCAGTATGCAATGCAAAATTATGACATCATAATCCATGCAAAGCATCATTTAATGCTAAAGTATGACATCACAATCCATGCAATGCAAAATTATGACATCACAATCCATGTAATGCAGTATGCAATGCAAAATTATGACATCATAATCCATGCAAAGCATCATTTAATGCAAAGTTATGACATCACAATCCATGCAATGCAGTATGCAATGCAAAATTATGACATCACAATCCATGCAAAGCATCATTTAATGCAACATTATGACATCACAATCCATGCAATGCAGTATGCAATGCAAAATTATGACATCACAATCCATGCAATGCAGTATGCAATGCAAAATTATGACATCATAATCCATGCAAAGCATCATTTAATGCAAAATTATGACATCACAATCCATGCAATGCAGTATGCAATGCAAAATTATGACATCACAATCCATGCAAAGCATCATTTAATGCAACATTATGACATCACAATCCATGCAATGCAGTATGCAATGCAAAATTATGACATCACAATCCATGCAATGCAGTATGCAATGCAAAATTATGACATCACAATCCATGCAAAGCATCATTTAATGCAACATTATGACATCACAATCCATGTAATGCAGTATGCAATGCAAAATTATGACATCACAATCCATGCAATGCAGTATGCAATGCAAAATTATGACATCACAATCCATGCAATGCAGTATGCAATGCAAAATTATGACATCACAATCCATGCAATGCAGTATGCAATGCAAAATTATGACATCATAATCCATGCAAAGCATCATTTAATGCAAAAGTATAACATCACAATCCATGCAATGCAAAATCATGACATCACAATCCATGCAATGCAGTATGCAATGCAAAATTATGACATCATAATCCATGCAAAGCATCATTTAATGCAAAATTATGACATCACAATCCATGCAATGCAGTATGCAATGCAAAATTATGACATCACAATCCTTGCAAAGCATCATTTAATGCAACATTATGACATTACAATACATGCAATGCAGTATGCAATGCAAAATTATGACATCACAATCCATGCAATGCAGTATGCAATGCAAAATTATGACATCACAATCCATGCAATGCAGTATGCAATGCAAAATTATGACATCACAATCCATGCAAAGCATCATGTAATGCAACATTATGACATCACAATCCATGCAATACAGTATGCAATGCAAAATTATGACATCACAATCCATGCAATGCAGTATGCAATGCAAAATTATGACATCACAATCCATGCAATGCAGTATGCAATGCAAAATTATGACATCACAATCCATGCAATGCAGTATGCAATGCAAAATTATGACATCATAATCCATGCAAAGCATCATTTAATGCAAAAGTATGACATCACAATCCATGCAATGCATAATTATGACATCACAATCCATGCAATGCAGTATGCAATGCAAAATTATGACATCATAATCCATGCAAAGCTTCATTTAATGCAAAATTATGACATCACAATCCATGCAATGCAGTATGCAATGCAAAATTATGACATCACAATCCATGCAAAGCATCATTTAATGCAACATTATGACATCACAATCCATGCAATGCAGTATGCAATGCAAAATTATGACATCACAATCCATGCAAAGCATCATTTAATGCAACATTATGACGTCACAAGCCATGCAATGCAGTATGCAATGCAAAATTATGACATCACAATCCATGCAATGCAAAATTATGACATCACAATCCATGCAATGCAGTATGCAATGCAAAATTATGACATCACAATCCATGCAATGCAGTATGCAATGCAAAATTATGACATCACAATCCATGCAATGCAGTATGCAATGCAAAATTATGACATCACAATCCATGCAAAGCATCATTTAATGCAACATCATGACATCACAATCCATGCAATGCAGTATGCAATGCAAAATTATGACATCACAATCCATGCAATGCAGTATGCAATGCAAAATTATGACATCACAATCCATGCAATGCAGTATGCAATGCAAAATTATGACATCACAATCCATGCAATGCAGTATGCAATGCAAAATTATGACATCATAATCCATGCAAAGCATCATTTAATGCAAAATTATGACATCACAATCCATGCAATGCAGTATGCAATGCAAAATTATGACATCACAATCCATGCAAAGCATCATTTAATGCAACATTATGACATCACAATCCATGCAATGCAGTATGCAATGCAAAATTATGACATCACAATCCATGCAATGCAGTATGCAATGCAAAATTATGACATCACAATCCTTGCAAAGCATCATTTAATGCAACATTATGACATTACAATACATGCAATGCAGTATGCAATGCAAAATTATGACATCACAATCCATGCAATGCAGTATGCAATGCAAAATTATGACATCACAATCCATGCAATGCAGTATGCAATGCAAAATTATGACATCACAATCCATGCAAAGCATCATGTAATGCAACATTATGACATCACAATCCATGCAATACAGTATGCAATGCAAAATTATGACATCACAATCCATGCAATGCAGTATGCAATGCAAAATTATGACATCACAATCCATGCAATGCAGTATGCAATGCAAAATTATGACATCACAATCCATGCAATGCAGTATGCAATGCAAAATTATGACATCATAATCCATGCAAAGCATCATTTAATGCAAAAGTATGACATCACAATCCATGCAATGCATAATTATGACATCACAATCCATGCAATGCAGTATGCAATGCAAAATTATGACATCATAATCCATGCAAAGCTTCATTTAATGCAAAATTATGACATCACAATCCATGCAATGCAGTATGCAATGCAAAATTATGACATCACAATCCATGCAAAGCATCATTTAATGCAACATTATGACATCACAATCCATGCAATGCAGTATGCAATGCAAAATTATGACATCACAATCCATGCAAAGCATCATTTAATGCAACATTATGACGTCACAATCCATGCAATGCAGTATGCAATGCAAAATTATGACATCACAATCCATGCAATGCAAAATTATGACATCACAATCCATGCAATGCAGTATGCAATGCAAAATTATGACATCATAATCCATGCAAAGCATCATTTAATGCAAAATTATGACATCACAATCCATGCAATGCAGTATGCAATGCAAAATTATGACATCACAATCCATGCAAAGCATCATTTAATGCAACATTATGACATCACAATCCATGCAATGCAGTATGCAATGCAAAATTATGACATCACAATCCATGCAATGCAGTATGCAATGCAAAATTATGACATCACAATCCTTGCAAAGCATCATTTAATGCAACATTATGACATTACAATACATGCAATGCAGTATGCAATGCAAAATTATGACATCACAATCCATGCAATGCAGTATGCAATGCAAAATTATGACATCACAATCCATGCAATGCAGTATGCAATGCAAAATTATGACATCACAATCCATGCAAAGCATCATGTAATGCAACATTATGACATCACAATCCATGCAATACAGTATGCAATGCAAAATTATGACATCACAATCCATGCAATGCAGTATGCAATGCAAAATTATGACATCACAATCCATGCAATGCAGTATGCAATGCAAAATTATGACATCACAATCCATGCAATGCAGTATGCAATGCAAAATTATGACATCATAATCCATGCAAAGCATCATTTAATGCAAAAGTATGACATCACAATCCATGCAATGCATAATTATGACATCACAATCCATGCAATGCAGTATGCAATGCAAAATTATGACATCATAATCCATGCAAAGCTTCATTTAATGCAAAATTATGACATCACAATCCATGCAATGCAGTATGCAATGCAAAATTATGACATCACAATCCATGCAAAGCATCATTTAATGCAACATTATGACATCACAATCCATGCAATGCAGTATGCAATGCAAAATTATGACATCACAATCCATGCAAAGCATCATTTAATGCAACATTATGACGTCACAATCCATGCAATGCAGTATGCAATGCAAAATTATGACATCACAATCCATGCAATGCAAAATTATGACATCACAATCCATGCAATGCAGTATGCAATGCAAAATTATGACATCACAATCCATGCAATGCAGTATGCAATGCAAAATTATGACATCACAATCCATGCAATGCAGTATGCAATGCAAAATTATGACATCACAATCCATGCAAAGCATCATTTAATGCAACATTATGACATCACAATCCATGCAATGCAGTATGCAATGCAAAATTATGACATCACAATCCATGCAATGCAGTATGCAATGCAAAATTATGACATCACAATCCATGCAATGCAGTATGCAATGCAAAATTATGACATTACAATCCATGCAATGCAGTATGCAATGCAAAAGTATGACATCACAATCCATGCAATGCAAAATTATGACATCACAATCCATGCAATGCAGTATGCAATGCAAAATTATGACATCATAATCCATGCAAAGCATCATTTAATGCAAAGTTATGACATCACAATCCATGCAATGCAGTATGCAATGCAAAATTATGACATCACAATCCATGCAAAGCATCATTTAATGCAACATTATGACATCACAATCCATGCAATGCAGTATGCAATGCAAAATTATGACATCACAATCCATGCAATGCAGTATGCAATGCAAAATTATGACATCACAATCCATGCAATGCAGTATGCAATGCAAAATTATGACATCATAATCCATGCAAAGCATCATTTAATGCAAAATTATGACATCACAATCCATGCAATGCAGTATGCAATGCAAAATTATGACATCACAATCCATGCAAAGCATCATTTAATGCAACATTATGACATCACAATCCATGCAATGCAGTATGCAATGCAAAATTATGACATCACAATCCATGCAATGCAGTATGCAATGCAAAATTATGACATCACAATCCATGCAATGCAGTATGCAATGCAAAATTATGACATCACAATCCATGCAAAGCATCATTTAATGCAACATTATGACATCACAATCCATGCAATGCAGTATGCAATGCAAAATGATGACATCACAATCCATGCAATGCAGTATGCAATGCAAAATTATGACATCACAATCCATGCAATGCAGTATGCAATGCAAAATTATGACATCATAATCCATGCAAAGCATCATTTAATGCAAAAGTATGACATCACAATCCATGCAATGCAGTATGCAATGCAAAATTATGACATCACAATCCATGCAATGCAGTATGCAATGCAAAATTATGACATCACAATCCATGCAATGCAAAATTATGACATCATAATCCATGCAAAGCATCATTTAATGCAAAATTATGACATCACAATCCATGCAATGCAGTATACAATGCAAAATTATGGCATCACAATCCTTGCAAAGCATCATTTAAAGCAACATTATGACATTACAATCCATGCAATGCAGTATGCAATGCAAAATTATGACATCACAATCCATGCAATGCAGTATGCAATGCTAAATTATGACATCACAATCCATGCAATGCAGTATGCAATGCAAAATTATGACATCACAATCCATGCAAAACATCATTTAATGCAACATTATGACATCACAATCCATGCAATGCAAAATTATGACATCACAATCCATGCAATGCAGTATGCAATGCAAAATTATGACATCATAATCCATGCAATGCAGTATGCAATGCAAAATTATGACATCACAATCCATGCAAAGCATCATTTAATGCAACATTATGACATCACAATCCATGCAATGCAGTATGCAATGCAAAATTATGACATCACAATCCATGCAATGCAGTATGCAATGCAAAATTATGACATCACAATCCATGCAAAGCATCATTTAATGCAAAAGTATGACATCACAATCCATGCAATGCAAAATTATGACATCACAATCCATGCAATGCAGTATGCAATGCAAAATTATGACATCATAATCCATGCAATGCAGTATGCAATGCAAAATTATGACATCACAATCCATGCAAAGCATCATTTAATGCAACATTATGACATCACAATCCATGCAATGCAGTATGCAATGCAAAATGATGACATCACAATCCATGCAATGCAGTATGCAATGCAAAATTATGACATCACAATCCATGCAATGCAGTATGCAATGCAAAATTATGACATCATAATCCATGCAAAGCATCATTTAATGCAAAAGTATGACATCACAATCCATGCAATGCAGTATGCAATGCAAAATTATGACATCACAATCCATGCAATGCAGTATGCAATGCAAAATTATGACATCACAATCCATGCAATGCAAAATTATGACATCATAATCCATGCAAAGCATCAATTAATGCAAAATTATGACATCACAATCCATGCAATGCAGTATGCAATGCAAAATTATGGCATCACAATCCTTGCAAAGCATCATTTAATGCAACATTATGACATTACAATCCATGCAATGCAGTATGCAATGCAAAATTATGACATCACAATCCATGCAATGCAGTATGCAATGCTAAATTATGACATCACAATCCATGCAATGCAGTATGCAATGCAAAATTATGACATCACAATCCATGCAAAACATCATTTAATGCAACATTATGACATCACAATCCATGCAATGCAGTATGCAATGCAAAATTATGACATCACAATCCATGCAATGCAGTATGCAATGCAAAATTATGACATCACAATCCATGCAATGCAGTATGCAATGCAAAATTATGACATCACAATCCATGCAAAGCATCATTTAATGCAAAAGTATGACATCACAATCCATGCAATGCAAAATTATGACATCACAATCCATGCAATGCAGTATGCAATGCAAAATTATGACATCATAATCCATGCAAAGCTTCATTTAATGCAAAATTATGACATCACAATCCATGCAATGCAGTATGCAATGCAAAATTATGACATCACAATCCATGCAAAGCATCATTTAATGCAACATTATGACATCACAATCCATGCAATGCAGTATGCAATGCAAAATTATGCCATCACAATCCATGCAATGCAAAATTATGACATCACAATCCATGCAATGCAGTATGCAATGCAAAATTATGACATCATAATCCGTGCAAAGCATAATGTAATGCAAAATTATGACATCACAATCCATGCAATGCAGTATGCAATGCAAAATTATGACATCATAATCCATGCAAAGCATCATTTAATGCAAAATTATGACTTCACAATCCATGCAATGCAGTATGCAATGCAAAATTATGACATCACAATCCATGCAATGCAGTATGCAATGCAAAATTATGACATCATAATCCATGCAAAGCATCATTTAATGCAAAATTAAGACTTCACAATCCATGCAATGCAGTATGCAATGCAAAATTATGACATCACAATCCATGCAATGCAGTATGCAATGCAAAGTTATGACATCATAATCCATGCAAATCATCATTTAATGCAAAAGTATGACATCACAATCCATGCAATGCAAAATTATGACATCACAATCCATGCAATGCAGTATGCAATGCAAAATTATGACATCACAATCCATGCAAAGCATCATTTAATGCAACATTATGACATCACAATCCATGCAATGCAGTATGCAATGCAAAATTATGACATCACAATCCATGCAATGCAGTATGCAATGCAAAATTATGACATCACAATCCATGCAATGCAGTATGCAATGCAAAATTATGACATCACAATCCATGCAATGCAGTATGCAATGCAAAATTATGACATCATAATCCATGCAAAGCATCATTTAATGCAAAATTATGACATCACAATCCATGCAATGCAGTATGCAATGCAAAATTATGACATCATAATCCATGCAAAGCATCATTTAATGCAAAATTATGACTTCACAATCCATGCAATGCAGTATGCAATGCAAAATTATGACATCACAATCCATGCAATGCAGTATGCAATGCAAAATTATGACATCATAATCCATGCAAAGCATCATTTAATGCAAAATTAAGACTTCACAATCCATGCAATGCAGTATGCAATGCAAAATTATGACATCACAATCCATGCAATGCAGTATGCAATGCAAAGTTATGACATCATAATCCATGCAAATCATCATTTAATGCAAAAGTATGACATCACAATCCATGCAATGCAAAATTATGACATCACAATCCATGCAATGCAGTATGCAATGCAAAATTATGACATCACAATCCATGCAAAGCATCATTTAATGCAACATTATGACATCACAATCCATGCAATGCAGTATGCAATGCAAAATTATGACATCACAATCCATGCAATGCAGTATGCAATGCAAAATTATGACATCACAATCCATGCAATGCAGTATGCAATGCAAAATTATGACATCACAATCCATGCAATGCAGTATGCAATGCAAAATTATGACATCATAATCCATGCAAAGCATAATTTAATGCAAAATTATGACATCACAATCCATGCAATGCAGTATGCAATGCAAAATTATGACATTACAATCCATGCAATGCAGTATGCAATGCAAAAGTATGACATCACAATCCATGCAATGCAAAATTATGACATCACAATCCATGCAATGCAGTATGCAATGCAAAATTATGACATCATAATCCATGCAAAGCATCATTTAATGCAAAGTTATGACATCACAATCCATGCAATGCAGTATGCAATGCAAAATTATGACATCACAATCCATGCAAAGCATCATTTAATGCAACATTATGACATCACAATCCATGCAATGCAGTATGCAATGCAAAATTATGACATCACAATCCATGCAATGCAGTATGCAATGCAAAATTATGACATCACAATCCATGCAATGCAGTATGCAATGCAAAATTATGACATCATAATCCATGCAAAGCATCATTTAATGCAAAATTATGACATCACAATCCATGCAATGCAGTATGCAATGCAAAATTATGACATCACAATCCATGCAAAGCATCATTTAATGCAACATTATGACATCACAATCCATGCAATGCAGTATGCAATGCAAAATTATGACATCACAATCCATGCAATGCAGTATGCAATGCAAAATTATGACATCACAATCCATGCAATGCAGTATGCAATGCAAAATTATGACATCACAATCCATGCAAAGCATCATTTAATGCAACATTATGACATCACAATCCATGCAATGCAGTATGCAATGCAAAATGATGACATCACAATCCATGCAATGCAGTATGCAATGCAAAATTATGACATCACAATCCATGCAATGCAGTATGCAATGCAAAATTATGACATCATAATCCATGCAAAGCATCATTTAATGCAAAAGTATGACATCACAATCCATGCAATGCAGTATGCAATGCAAAATTATGACATCACAATCCATGCAATGCAGTATGCAATGCAAAATTATGACATCACAATCCATGCAATGCAAAATTATGACATCATAATCCATGCAAAGCATCATTTAATGCAAAATTATGACATCACAATCCATGCAATGCAGTATACAATGCAAAATTATGGCATCACAATCCTTGCAAAGCATCATTTAAAGCAACATTATGACATTACAATCCATGCAATGCAGTATGCAATGCAAAATTATGACATCACAATCCATGCAATGCAGTATGCAATGCTAAATTATGACATCACAATCCATGCAATGCAGTATGCAATGCAAAATTATGACATCACAATCCATGCAAAACATCATTTAATGCAACATTATGACATCACAATCCATGCAATGCAAAATTATGACATCACAATCCATGCAATGCAGTATGCAATGCAAAATTATGACATCATAATCCATGCAATGCAGTATGCAATGCAAAATTATGACATCACAATCCATGCAAAGCATCATTTAATGCAACATTATGACATCACAATCCATGCAATGCAGTATGCAATGCAAAATTATGACATCACAATCCATGCAATGCAGTATGCAATGCAAAATTATGACATCACAATCCATGCAAAGCATCATTTAATGCAAAAGTATGACATCACAATCCATGCAATGCAAAATTATGACATCACAATCCATGCAATGCAGTATGCAATGCAAAATTATGACATCATAATCCATGCAATGCAGTATGCAATGCAAAATTATGACATCACAATCCATGCAAAGCATCATTTAATGCAACATTATGACATCACAATCCATGCAATGCAGTATGCAATGCAAAATGATGACATCACAATCCATGCAATGCAGTATGCAATGCAAAATTATGACATCACAATCCATGCAATGCAGTATGCAATGCAAAATTATGACATCATAATCCATGCAAAGCATCATTTAATGCAAAAGTATGACATCACAATCCATGCAATGCAGTATGCAATGCAAAATTATGACATCACAATCCATGCAATGCAGTATGCAATGCAAAATTATGACATCACAATCCATGCAATGCAAAATTATGACATCATAATCCATGCAAAGCATCATTTAATGCAAAATTATGACATCACAATCCATGCAATGCAGTATGCAATGCAAAATTATGGCATCACAATCCTTGCAAAGCATCATTTAATGCAACATTATGACATTACAATCCATGCAATGCAGTATGCAATGCAAAATTATGACATCACAATCCATGCAATGCAGTATGCAATGCTAAATTATGACATCACAATCCATGCAATGCAGTATGCAATGCAAAATTATGACATCACAATCCATGCAAAACATCATTTAATGCAACATTATGACATCACAATCCATGCAATGCAGTATGCAATGCAAAATGATGACATCACAATCCATGCAATGCAGTATGCAATGCAAAATTATGACATCACAACCCATGCAATGCAGTATGCAATGCAAAATTATGACATCACAATCCATGCAAAGCATCATTTAATGCAAAAGTATGACATCACAATCCATGCAATGCAAAATTATGACATCACAATCCATGCAATGCAGTATGCAATGCAAAATTATGACATTACAATCCATGCAATGCAGTATGCAATGCAAAAGTATGACATCACAATCCATGCAATGCAAAATTATGACATCACAATCCATGCAATGCAGTATGCAATGCAAAATTATGACATCATAATCCATGCAAAGCATCATTTAATGCAAAGTTATGACATCACAATCCATGCAATGCAGTATGCAATGCAAAATTATGACATCACAATCCATGCAAAGCATCATTTAATGCAACATTATGACATCACAATCCATGCAATGCAGTATGCAATGCAAAATTATGACATCACAATCCATGCAATGCAGTATGCAATGCAAAATTATGACATCACAATCCATGCAATGCAGTATGCAATGCAAAATTATGACATCATAATCCATGCAAAGCATAATTTAATGCAAAATTATGACATCACAATCCATGCAATGCAGTATGCAATGCAAAATTATGACATCACAATCCATGCAAAGCATCATTTAATGCAACATTATGACATCACAATCCATGCAATGCAGTATGCAATGCAAAATTATGACATCACAATCCATGCAATGCAGTATGCAATGCAAAATTATGACATCACAATCCATGCAATGCAGTATGCAATGCAAAATTATGACATCACAATCCATGCAAAGCATCATTTAATGCAACATTATGACATCACAATCCATGCAATGCAGTATGCAATGCAAAATGATGACATCACAATCCATGCAATGCAGTATGCAATGCAAAATTATGACATCACAATCCATGCAATGCAGTATGCAATGCAAAATTATGACATCATAATCCATGCAAAGCATCATTTAATGCAAAAGTATGACATCACAATCCATGCAATGCAGTATGCAATGCAAAATTATGACATCACAATCCATGCAATGCAGTATGCAATGCAAAATTATGACATCACAATCCATGCAATGCAAAATTATGACATCATAATCCATGCAAAGCATCATTTAATGCAAAATTATGACATCACAATCCATGCAATACAGTATACAATGCAAAATTATGGCATCACAATCCTTGCAAAGCATCATTTAAAGCAACATTATGACATTACAATCCATGCAATGCAGTATGCAATGCAAAATTATGACATCACAATCCATGCAATGCAGTATGCAATGCTAAATTATGACATCACAATCCATGCAATGCAGTATGCAATGCAAAATTATGACATCACAATCCATGCAAAACATCATTTAATGCAACATTATGACATCACAATCCATGCAATGCAAAATTATGACATCACAATCCATGCAATGCAGTATGCAATGCAAAATTATGACATCATAATCCATGCAATGCAGTATGCAATGCAAAATTATGACATCACAATCCATGCAATGCAGTATGCAATGCAAAATTATGACATCACAATCCATGCAATGCAGTATGCAATGCAAAATTATGACATCACAATCCATGCAATGCAGTATGCAATGCAAAATTATGACATCACAATCCATGCAAAGCATCATTTAATGCAAAAGTATGACATCACAATCCATGCAATGCAAAATTATGACATCACAATCCATGCAATGCAGTATGCAATGCAAAATTATGACATCATAATCCATGCAATGCAGTATGCAATGCAAAATTATGACATCACAATCCATGCAAAGCATCATTTAATGCAACATTATGACATCACAATCCATGCAATGCAGTATGCAATGCAAAATGATGACATCACAATCCATGCAATGCAGTATGCAATGCAAAATTATGACATCACAATCCATGCAATGCAGTATGCAATGCAAAATTATGACATCATAATCCATGCAAAGCATCATTTAATGCAAAAGTATGACATCACAATCCATGCAATGCAGTATGCAATGCAAAATTATGACATCACAATCCATGCAATGCAGTATGCAATGCAAAATTATGACATCACAATCCATGCAATGCAAAATTATGACATCATAATCCATGCAAAGCATCATTTAATGCAAAATTATGACATCACAATCCATGCAATGCAAAATTATGGCATCACAATCCTTGCAAAGCATCATTTAATGCAACATTATGACATTACAATCCATGCAATGCAGTATGCAATGCAAAATTATGACATCACAATCCATGCAATGCAGTATGCAATGCAAAATTATGACATCACAATCCATGCAAAACATCATTTAATGCAACATTATGACATCACAATCCATGCAATGCAGTATGCAATGCAAAATTATGACATCACAATCCATGCAATGCAGTATGCAATGCAAAATTATGACATCACAATCCATGCAATGCAGTATGCAATGCAAAATTATGACATCACAATCCATGCAATGCAGTATGCAATGCAAAATTATGACATCACAATCCATGCAAAGCATCATTTAATGCAACATTATGACATCACAATCCATGCAATGCAGTATGCAATGCAAAATTATGACATCACAATCCATGCAATGCAGTATGCAATGCAAAATTATGACATCATAATCCATGCAAAGCATCATTTAATGCAAAAGTATGACATCACAATCCATGCAATGCAGTATGCAATGCAAAATTATGACATCACAATCCATGCAATGCAGTATGCAATGCAAAATTATGACATCACAATCCATGCAATGCAGTATGCAATGCAAAATTATGACATCACAATCCATGCAATGCAGTATGCAATGCAAAATTATGACATCATAATCCATGCAAAGCATCATTTAATGCAAAATTATGACATCACAATCCATGCAATGCAGTATGCAATGCAAAATTATGACATCACAATCCTTGCAAAGCATCATTTAATGCAACATTATGACATTACAATCCATGCAATGCAGTATGCAATGCAAAATTATGACATCACAATCCATGCAATGCAGTATGCAATGCAAAATTATGACATCACAATCCATGCAAAACATCATTTAATGCAACATTATGACATCACAATCCATGCAATGCAGTATGCAATGCAAAATTATGACATCACAATCCATGCAATGCAGTATGCAATGCAAAATTATGACATCACAATCCATGAAATGCAGTATGCAATGCAAAATTATGACATCACAATCCATGCAATGCAGTATGCAATGCAAAATTATGACATCACAATCCATGCAAAGCATCATTTAATGCAAAAGTATGACATCACAATCCATGCAATGCAAAATTATGACATCACAATCCATGCAATGCAGTATGCAATGCAAAATTATGACATCACAATCCATGCAAAGCATCATTTAATGCAAAAGTATGACATCACAATCCATGCAATGCAAAATTATGACATCACAATCCATGCAATGCAGTATGCAATGCAAAATTATGACATCATAATCCATGCAATGCAGTATGCAATGCAAAATTATGACATCACAATCCATGCAAAGCATCATTTAATGCAACATTATGACATCACAATCCATGCAATGCAGTATGCAATGCAAAATGATGACATCACAATCCATGCAATGCAGTATGCAATGCAAAATTATGACATCACTATCCATGCAATGCAGTATGCAATGCAAAATTATGACATCATAATCCATGCAAAGCATCATTTAATGCAAAAGTATGACATCACAATCCATGCAATGCAGTATGCAATGCAAAATTATGACATCACAATCCATGCAATGCAGTATGCAATGCAAAATTATGACATCACAATCCATGCAATGCAAAATTATGACATCATAATCCATGCAAAGCATCATTTAATGCAAAATTATGACATCACAATCCATGCAATGCAGTATGCAATGCAAAATTATGGCATCACAATCCTTGCAAAGCATCATTTAATGCAACATTATGACATTACAATCCATGCAATGCAGTATGCAATGCAAAATTATGACATCACAATCCATGCAATGCAGTATGCAATGCTAAATTATGACATCACAATCCATGCAATGCAGTATGCAATGCAAAATTATGACATCACAATCCATGCAAAACATCATTTAATGCAACATTATGACATCACAATCCATGCAATGCAGTATGCAATGCAAAATGATGACATCACAATCCATGCAATGCAGTATGCAATGCAAAATTATGACATCACAACCCATGCAATGCAGTATGCAATGCAAAATTATGACATCACAATCCATGCAAAGCATCATTTAATGCAAAAGTATGACATCACAATCCATGCAATGCAAAATTATGACATCACAATCCATGCAATGCAGTATGCAATGCAAAATTATGACATTACAATCCATGCAATGCAGTATGCAATGCAAAAGTATGACATCACAATCCATGCAATGCAAAATTATGACATCACAATCCATGCAATGCAGTATGCAATGCAAAATTATGACATCATAATCCATGCAAAGCATCATTTAATGCAAAGTTATGACATCACAATCCATGCAATGCAGTATGCAATGCAAAATTATGACATCACAATCCATGCAAAGCATCATTTAATGCAACATTATGACATCACAATCCATGCAATGCAGTATGCAATGCAAAATTATGACATCACAATCCATGCAATGCAGTATGCAATGCAAAATTATGACATCACAATCCATGCAATGCAGTATGCAATGCAAAATTATGACATCATAATCCATGCAAAGCATAATTTAATGCAAAATTATGACATCACAATCCATGCAATGCAGTATGCAATGCAAAATTATGACATCACAATCCATGCAAAGCATCATTTAATGCAACATTATGACATCACAATCCATGCAATGCAGTATGCAATGCAAAATTATGACATCACAATCCATGCAATGCAGTATGCAATGCAAAATTATGACATCACAATCCATGCAATGCAGTATGCAATGCAAAATTATGACATCACAATCCATGCAAAGCATCATTTAATGCAACATTATGACATCACAATCCATGCAATGCAGTATGCAATGCAAAATGATGACATCACAATCCATGCAATGCAGTATGCAATGCAAAATTATGACATCACAATCCATGCAATGCAGTATGCAATGCAAAATTATGACATCATAATCCATGCAAAGCATCATTTAATGCAAAAGTATGACATCACAATCCATGCAATGCAGTATGCAATGCAAAATTATGACATCACAATCCATGCAATGCAGTATGCAATGCAAAATTATGACATCACAATCCATGCAATGCAAAATTATGACATCATAATCCATGCAAAGCATCATTTAATGCAAAATTATGACATCACAATCCATGCAATACAGTATACAATGCAAAATTATGGCATCACAATCCTTGCAAAGCATCATTTAAAGCAACATTATGACATTACAATCCATGCAATGCAGTATGCAATGCAAAATTATGACATCACAATCCATGCAATGCAGTATGCAATGCTAAATTATGACATCACAATCCATGCAATGCAGTATGCAATGCAAAATTATGACATCACAATCCATGCAAAACATCATTTAATGCAACATTATGACATCACAATCCATGCAATGCAAAATTATGACATCACAATCCATGCAATGCAGTATGCAATGCAAAATTATGACATCATAATCCATGCAATGCAGTATGCAATGCAAAATTATGACATCACAATCCATGCAATGCAGTATGCAATGCAAAATTATGACATCACAATCCATGCAATGCAGTATGCAATGCAAAATTATGACATCACAATCCATGCAATGCAGTATGCAATGCAAAATTATGACATCACAATCCATGCAAAGCATCATTTAATGCAAAAGTATGACATCACAATCCATGCAATGCAAAATTATGACATCACAATCCATGCAATGCAGTATGCAATGCAAAATTATGACATCATAATCCATGCAATGCAGTATGCAATGCAAAATTATGACATCACAATCCATGCAAAGCATCATTTAATGCAACATTATGACATCACAATCCATGCAATGCAGTATGCAATGCAAAATGATGACATCACAATCCATGCAATGCAGTATGCAATGCAAAATTATGACATCACAATCCATGCAATGCAGTATGCAATGCAAAATTATGACATCATAATCCATGCAAAGCATCATTTAATGCAAAAGTATGACATCACAATCCATGCAATGCAGTATGCAATGCAAAATTATGACATCACAATCCATGCAATGCAGTATGCAATGCAAAATTATGACATCACAATCCATGCAATGCAAAATTATGACATCATAATCCATGCAAAGCATCATTTAATGCAAAATTATGACATCACAATCCATGCAATGCAAAATTATGGCATCACAATCCTTGCAAAGCATCATTTAATGCAACATTATGACATTACAATCCATGCAATGCAGTATGCAATGCAAAATTATGACATCACAATCCATGCAATGCAGTATGCAATGCAAAATTATGACATCACAATCCATGCAAAACATCATTTAATGCAACATTATGACATCACAATCCATGCAATGCAGTATGCAATGCAAAATTATGACATCACAATCCATGCAATGCAGTATGCAATGCAAAATTATGACATCACAATCCATGCAATGCAGTATGCAATGCAAAATTATGACATCACAATCCATGCAATGCAGTATGCAATGCAAAATTATGACATCACAATCCATGCAAAGCATCATTTAATGCAACATTATGACATCACAATCCATGCAATGCAGTATGCAATGCAAAATTATGACATCACAATCCATGCAATGCAGTATGCAATGCAAAATTATGACATCATAATCCATGCAAAGCATCATTTAATGCAAAAGTATGACATCACAATCCATGCAATGCAGTATGCAATGCAAAATTATGACATCACAATCCATGCAATGCAGTATGCAATGCAAAATTATGACATCACAATCCATGCAATGCAGTATGCAATGCAAAATTATGACATCACAATCCATGCAATGCAGTATGCAATGCAAAATTATGACATCATAATCCATGCAAAGCATCATTTAATGCAAAATTATGACATCACAATCCATGCAATGCAGTATGCAATGCAAAATTATGACATCACAATCCTTGCAAAGCATCATTTAATGCAACATTATGACATTACAATCCATGCAATGCAGTATGCAATGCAAAATTATGACATCACAATCCATGCAATGCAGTATGCAATGCAAAATTATGACATCACAATCCATGCAAAACATCATTTAATGCAACATTATGACATCACAATCCATGCAATGCAGTATGCAATGCAAAATTATGACATCACAATCCATGCAATGCAGTATGCAATGCAAAATTATGACATCACAATCCATGAAATGCAGTATGCAATGCAAAATTATGACATCACAATCCATGCAATGCAGTATGCAATGCAAAATTATGACATCACAATCCATGCAAAGCATCATTTAATGCAAAAGTATGACATCACAATCCATGCAATGCAAAATTATGACATCACAATCCATGCAATGCAGTATGCAATGCAAAATTATGACATCACAATCCAAGCAAAGCATCATTTAATGCAACATTATGACATCACAATCCATGCAATGCAGTATGCAATGCAAAATTATGACATCACAATCCATGCAAAGCATCATTTAATGCAACATTATGACATCACAATCCATGCAATGCAGTATGCAATGCAAAATTATGACATCACAATCCATGCAATGCAAAATTATGACATCACAATCCATGCAATGCAGTATGCAATGCAAAATTATGACATCATAATCCGTGCAAAGCATAATTTAATGCAAAATTATGACATCACAATCCATGCAATGCAGTATGCAATGCAAAATTATGACATCACAATCCATGCAATGCAGTATGCAATGCAAAATTATGACATTACAATCCATGCAATGCAGTATGCAATGCAAAAGTATGACATCACAATCCATGCAATGCAAAATTATGACATCATAATCCATGCAATGCAGTATGCAATGCAAAATTATGACATCACAATCCATGCAATGCAGTATGCAATGCAAAATTATGACATCACAATCCATGCAATGCAGTATGCAATGCAAAATTATGACATCACAATCCATGCAATGCAGTATGCAATGCAAAATTATGACATCACAATCCATGCAAAGCATCATTTAATGCAAAAGTATGACATCACAATCCATGCAATGCAAAATTATGACATCACAATCCATGCAATGCAGTATGCAATGCAAAATTATGACATCATAATCCATGCAATGCAGTATGCAATGCAAAATTATGACATCACAATCCATGCAAAGCATCATTTAATGCAACATTATGACATCACAATCCATGCAATGCAGTATGCAATGCAAAATGATGACATCACAATCCATGCAATGCAGTATGCAATGCAAAATTATGACATCACAATCCATGCAATGCAGTATGCAATGCAAAATTATGACATCATAATCCATGCAAAGCATCATTTAATGCAAAAGTATGACATCACAATCCATGCAATGCAGTATGCAATGCAAAATTATGACATCACAATCCATGCAATGCAGTATGCAATGCAAAATTATGACATCACAATCCATGCAATGCAAAATTATGACATCATAATCCATGCAAAGCATCATTTAATGCAAAATTATGACATCACAATCCATGCAATGCAAAATTATGGCATCACAATCCTTGCAAAGCATCATTTAATGCAACATTATGACATTACAATCCATGCAATGCAGTATGCAATGCAAAATTATGACATCACAATCCATGCAATGCAGTATGCAATGCAAAATTATGACATCACAATCCATGCAAAACATCATTTAATGCAACATTATGACATCACAATCCATGCAATGCAGTATGCAATGCAAAATTATGACATCACAATCCATGCAATGCAGTATGCAATGCAAAATTATGACATCACAATCCATGCAATGCAGTATGCAATGCAAAATTATGACATCACAATCCATGCAATGCAGTATGCAATGCAAAATTATGACATCACAATCCATGCAAAGCATCATTTAATGCAACATTATGACATCACAATCCATGCAATGCAGTATGCAATGCAAAATTATGACATCACAATCCATGCAATGCAGTATGCAATGCAAAATTATGACATCATAATCCATGCAAAGCATCATTTAATGCAAAAGTATGACATCACAATCCATGCAATGCAGTATGCAATGCAAAATTATGACATCACAATCCATGCAATGCAGTATGCAATGCAAAATTATGACATCACAATCCATGCAATGCAGTATGCAATGCAAAATTATGACATCACAATCCATGCAATGCAGTATGCAATGCAAAATTATGACATCATAATCCATGCAAAGCATCATTTAATGCAAAATTATGACATCACAATCCATGCAATGCAGTATGCAATGCAAAATTATGACATCACAATCCTTGCAAAGCATCATTTAATGCAACATTATGACATTACAATCCATGCAATGCAGTATGCAATGCAAAATTATGACATCACAATCCATGCAATGCAGTATGCAATGCAAAATTATGACATCACAATCCATGCAAAACATCATTTAATGCAACATTATGACATCACAATCCATGCAATGCAGTATGCAATGCAAAATTATGACATCACAATCCATGCAATGCAGTATGCAATGCAAAATTATGACATCACAATCCATGAAATGCAGTATGCAATGCAAAATTATGACATCACAATCCATGCAATGCAGTATGCAATGCAAAATTATGACATCACAATCCATGCAAAGCATCATTTAATGCAAAAGTATGACATCACAATCCATGCAATGCAAAATTATGACATCACAATCCATGCAATGCAGTATGCAATGCAAAATTATGACATCACAATCCAAGCAAAGCATCATTTAATGCAACATTATGACATCACAATCCATGCAATGCAGTATGCAATGCAAAATTATGACATCACAATCCATGCAAAGCATCATTTAATGCAACATTATGACATCACAATCCATGCAATGCAGTATGCAATGCAAAATTATGACATCACAATCCATGCAATGCAAAATTATGACATCACAATCCATGCAATGCAGTATGCAATGCAAAATTATGACATCATAATCCGTGCAAAGCATAATTTAATGCAAAATTATGACATCACAATCCATGCAATGCAGTATGCAATGCAAAATTATGACATCACAATCCATGCAATGCAGTATGCAATGCAAAATTATGACATTACAATCCATGCAATGCAGTATGCAATGCAAAAGTATGACATCACAATCCATGCAATGCAAAATTATGACATCACAATCCATGCAATGCAGTATGCAATGCAAAATTATGACATCATAATCCATGCAAAGCATCATTTAATGCAAAGTTATGACATCACAATCCATGCAATGCAGTATGCAATGCAAAATTATGACATCACAATCCATGCAAAGCATCATTTAATGCAACATTATGACATCACAATCCATGCAATGCAGTATGCAATGCAAAATTATGACATCACAATCCATGCAATGCAGTATGCAATGCAAAATTATGACATCACAATCCATGCAATGCAGTATGCAATGCAAAATTATGACATCATAATCCATGCAAAGCATAATTTAATGCAAAATTATGACATCACAATCCATGCAATGCAGTATGCAATGCAAAATTATGACATTACAATCCATGCAATGCAGTATGCAATGCAAAAGTATGACATCACAATCCATGCAATGCAAAATTATGACATCACAATCCATGCAATGCAGTATGCAATGCAAAATTATGACATCATAATCCATGCAAAGCATCATTTAATGCAAAGTTATGACATCACAATCCATGCAATGCAGTATGCAATGCAAAATTATGACATCACAATCCATGCAAAGCATCATTTAATGCAACATTATGACATCACAATCCATGCAATGCAGTATGCAATGCAAAATTATGACATCACAATCCATGCAATGCAGTATGCAATGCAAAATTATGACATCACAATCCATGCAATGCAGTATGCAATGCAAAATTATGACATCATAATCCATGCAAAGCATAATTTAATGCAAAATTATGACATCACAATCCATGCAATGCAGTATGCAATGCAAAATTATGACATCACAATCCATGCAAAGCATCATTTAATGCAACATTATGACATCACAATCCATGCAATGCAGTATGCAATGCAAAATTATGACATCACAATCCATGCAATGCAGTATGCAATGCAAAATTATGACATCACAATCCATGCAATGCAGTATGCAATGCAAAATTATGACATCACAATCCATGCAAAGCATCATTTAATGCAACATTATGACATCACAATCCATGCAATGCAGTATGCAATGCAAAATGATGACATCACAATCCATGCAATGCAGTATGCAATGCAAAATTATGACATCACAATCCATGCAATGCAGTATGCAATGCAAAATTATGACATCATAATCCATGCAAAGCATCATTTAATGCAAAAGTATGACATCACAATCCATGCAATGCAGTATGCAATGCAAAATTATGACATCACAATCCATGCAATGCAGTATTCAATGCAAAATTATGACATCACAATCCATGCAATGCAAAATTATGACATCATAATCCATGCAAAGCATCATTTAATGCAAAATTATGACATCACAATCCATGCAATGCAGTATACAATGCAAAATTATGGCATCACAATCCTTGCAAAGCATTTTTTAAAGCAACATTATGACATTACAATCCATGCAATGCAGTATGCAATGCAAAATTATGACATCACAATCCATGCAATGCAGTATGCAATGCTAAATTATGACATCACAATCCATGCAATGCAGTATGCAATGCAAAATTATGACATCACAATCCATGCAAAACATCATTTAATGCAACATTATGACATCACAATCCATGCAATGCAAAATTATGACATCACAATCCATGCAATGCAGTATGCAATGCAAAATTATGACATCATAATCCATGCAATGCAGTATGCAATGCAAAATTATGACATCACAATCCATGCAAAGCATCATTTAATGCAACATTATGACATCACAATCCATGCAATGCAGTATGCAATGCAAAATTATGACATCACAATCCATGCAATGCAGTATGCAATGCAAAATTATGACATCACAATCCATGCAAAGCATCATTTAATGCAAAAGTATGACATCACAATCCATGCAATGCAAAATTATGACATCACAATCCATGCAATGCAGTATGCAATGCAAAATTATGACATCATAATCCATGCAATGCAGTATGCAATGCAAAATTATGACATCACAATCCATGCAAAGCATCATTTAATGCAACATTATGACATCACAATCCATGCAATGCAGTATGCAATGCAAAATGATGACATCACAATCCATGCAATGCAGTATGCAATGCAAAATTATGACATCACAATCCATGCAATGCAGTATGCAATGCAAAATTATGACATCATAATCCATGCAAAGCATCATTTAATGCAAAAGTATGACATCACAATCCATGCAATGCAGTATGCAATGCAAAATTATGACATCACAATCCATGCAATGCAGTATGCAATGCAAAATTATGACATCACAATCCATGCAATGCAAAATTATGACATCATAATCCATGCAAAGCATCATTTAATGCAAAATTATGACATCACGATCCATGCAATGCAGTATGCAATGCAAAATTATGGCATCACAATCCTTGCAAAGCATCATTTAATGCAACATTATGACATTACAATCCATGCAATGCAGTATGCAATGCAAAATTATGACATCACAATCCATGCAATGCAGTATGCAATGCTAAATTATGACATCACAATCCATGCAATGCAGTATGCAATGCAAAATTATGACATCACAATCCATGCAAAACATCATTTAATGCAACATTATGACATCACAATCCATGCAATGCAGTATGCAATGCAAAATTATGACATCACAATCCATGCAATGCAGTATGCAATGCAAAATTATGACATCACAATCCATGCAATGCAGTATGCAATGCAAAATTATGACATCACAATCCATGCAAAGCATCATTTAATGCAAAAGTATGACATCACAATCCATGCAATGCAAAATTATGACATCACAATCCATGCAATGCAGTATGCAATGCAAAATTATGACATCATAATCCATGCAAAGCTTCATTTAATGCAAAATTATGACATCACAATCCATGCAATGCAGTATGCAATGCAAAATTATGACATCACAATCCATGCAAAGCATCATTTAATGCAACATTATGACATCACAATCCATGCAATGCAGTATGCAATGCAAAATTATGACATCACAATCCATGCAATGCAAAATTATGACATCACAATCCATGCAATGCAGTATGCAATGCAAAATTATGACATCACAATCCATGCAATGCAGTATGCAATGCAAAGTTATGACATCATAATCCATGCAAATCATCATTTAATGCAAAAGTATGACATCACAATCCATGCAATGCAGTATGCAATGCAAAATTATGACATCACAATCCATGCAAAGCATCATTTAATGCAACATTATGACATCACAATCCATGCAATGCAGTATGCAATGCAAAATTATGACATCATAATCCGTGCAAAGCATAATGTAATGCAAAATTATGACATCACAATCCATGCAATGCAGTATGCAATGCAAAATTATGACATCATAATCCATGCAAAGCATCATTTAATGCAAAATTATGACTTCACAATCCATGCAATGCAGTATGCAATGCAAAATTATGACATCACAATCCATGCAATGCAGTATGCAATGCAAAATTATGACATCATAATCCATGCAAAGCATCATTTAATGCAAAATTATGACTTCACAATCCATGCAATGCAGTATGCAATGCAAAATTATGACATCACAATCCATGCAATGCAGTATGCAATGCAAAGTTATGACATCATAATCCATGCAAATCATCATTTAATGCAAAAGTATGACATCACAATCCATGCAATGCAGTATGCAATGCAAAATTATGACATCACAATCCATGCAATGCAGTATGCAATGCAAAATTATGACATCACAATCCATGCAAAACATCATTTAATGCAACATTATGACATCACAATCCATGCAATGCAGTATGCAATGCAAAATTATGACATCACAATCCATGCAATGCAGTATGCAATGCAAAATTATGACATCACAATCCATGCAATGCAGTATGCAATGCAAAATTATGACATCACAATCCATGCAATGCAGTATGCAATGCAAAATTATGACATCACAATCCATGCAAAGCATCATTTAATGCAAAAGTATGACATCACAATCCATGCAATGCAAAATTATGACATCACAATCCATGCAATGCAGTATGCAATGCAAAATTATGACATCACAATCCAAGCAAAGCATCATTTAATGCAACATTATGACATCACAATCCATGCAATGCAGTATGCAATGCAAAATTATGACATCACAATCCATGCAAAGCATCATTTAATGCAACATTATGACATCACAATCCATGCAATGCAGTATGCAATGCAAAATTATGACATCACAATCCATGCAATGCAAAATTATGACATCACAATCCATGCAATGCAGTATGCAATGCAAAATTATGACATCATAATCCGTGCAAAGCATAATTTAATGCAAAATTATGACATCACAATCCATGCAATGCAGTATGCAATGCAAAATTATGACATCACAATCCATGCAATGCAGTATGCAATGCAAAATTATGACATTACAATCCATGCAATGCAGTATGCAATGCAAAAGTATGACATCACAATCCATGCAATGCAAAATTATGACATCACAATCCATGCAATGCAGTATGCAATGCAAAATTATGACATCATAATCCGTGCAAAGCATAATTTAATGCAAAATTATGACATCACAATCCATGCAATGCAGTATGCAATGCAAAATTATGACATCACAATCCATGCAATGCAGTATGCAATGCAAAATTATGACATTACAATCCATGCAATGCAGTATGCAATGCAAAAGTATGACATCACAATCCATGCAATGCAAAATTATGACATCACAATCCATGCAATGCAGTATGCAATGCAAAATTATGACATCACAATCCATGCAAAGCATCATTTAATGCAACATTATGACATCACAATCCATGCAATGCAGTATGCAATGCAAAATTATGACATCACAATCCATGCAATGCAGTATGCAATGCAAAATTATGACATCACAATCCATGCAATGCAGTATGCAATGCAAAATTATGACATCACAATCCATGCAAAGCATCATTTAATGCAACATTATGACATCACAATCCATGCAATGCAGTATGCAATTCATAATGATGACATCACAATCCATGCAATGCAGTATGCAATGCAAAATTATGACATCACAATCCATGCAATGCAGTATGCAATGCAAAATTATGACATCATAATCCATGCAAAGCATCATTTAATGCAAAAGTATGACATCACAATCCATGCAATGCAGTATGCAATGCAAAATTATGACATCACAATCCATGCAATGCAGTATGCAATGCAAAATTATGACATCACAATCCATGCAATGCAGTATGCAATGCAAAATTATGACATCACAATCCATGCAATGCAGTATGCAATGCAAAATTATGACATAATAATCCATGCAAAGCATCATTTAATGCAAAATTATGACATCACAATCCATGCAATGCAGTATGCAATGCAAAATTATGACATCACAATCCTTGCAAAGCATCATTTAATGCAACATTATGACATTACAATCCATGCAATGCAGTATGCAATGCAAAATTATGACATCACAATCCATGCAATGCAGTATGCAATGCAAAATTATGACATCACAATCCATGCAAAACATCATTTAATGCAACATTATGACATCACAATCCATGCAATGCAGTATGCAATGCAAAATTATGACATCACAATCCATGCAATGCAGTATGCAATGCAAAATTATGACATCACAATCCATGCAATGCAGTATGCAATGCAAAATTATGACATCACAATCCATGCAAAGCATCATTTAATGCAAAAGTATGACATCACAATCCATGCAATGCAAAATTATGACATCACAATCCATGCAATGCAGTATGCAATGCAAAATTATGACATCACAATCCAAGCAAAGCATCATTTAATGCAACATTATGACATCACAATCCATGCAATGCAGTATGCAATGCAAAATTATGACATCACAATCCATGCAAAGCATCATTTAATGCAACATTATGACATCACAATCCATGCAATGCAGTATGCAATGCAAAATTATGACATCACAATCCATGCAATGCAAAATTATGACATCACAATCCATGCAATGCAGTATGCAATGCAAAATTATGACATCATAATCCGTGCAAAGCATAATTTAATGCAAAATTATGACATCACAATCCATGCAATGCAGTATGCAATGCAAAATTATGACATCACAATCCATGCAATGCAGTATGCAATGCAAAATTATGACATTACAATCCATGCAATGCAGTATGCAATGCAAAAGTATGACATCACAATCCATGCAATGCAAAATTATGACATCACAATCCATGCAATGCAGTATGCAATGCAAAATTATGACATCATAATCCATGCAAAGCATCATTTAATGCAAAGTTATGACATCACAATCCATGCAATGCAGTATGCAATGCAAAATTATGACATCACAATCCATGCAAAGCATCATTAATGCAACATTATGACATCACAATCCATGCAATGCAGTATGCAATGCAAAATTATGACATCACAATCCATGCAATGCAGTATGCAATGCAAAATTATGACATCACAATCCATGCAATGCAGTATGCAATGCAAAATTATGACATCATAATCCATGCAAAGCATAATTTAATGCAAAATTATGACATCACAATCCATGCAATGCAGTATGCAATGCAAAATTATGACATTACAATCCATGCAATGCAGTATGCAATGCAAAAGTATGACATCACAATCCATGCAATGCAAAATTATGACATCACAATCCATGCAATGCAGTATGCAATGCAAAATTATGACATCATAATCCATGCAAAGCATCATTTAATGCAAAGTTATGACATCACAATCCATGCAATGCAGTATGCAATGCAAAATTATGACATCACAATCCATGCAAAGCATCATTTAATGCAACATTATGACATCACAATCCATGCAATGCAGTATGCAATGCAAAATTATGACATCACAATCCATGCAATGCAGTATGCAATGCAAAATTATGACATCACAATCCATGCAATGCAGTATGCAATGCAAAATTATGACATCATAATCCATGCAAAGCATAATTTAATGCAAAATTATGACATCACAATCCATGCAATGCAGTATGCAATGCAAAATTATGACATCACAATCCATGCAAAGCATCATTTAATGCAACATTATGACATCACAATCCATGCAATGCAGTATGCAATGCAAAATTATGACATCACAATCCATGCAATGCAGTATGCAATGCAAAATTATGACATCACAATCCATGCAATGCAGTATGCAATGCAAAATTATGACATCACAATCCATGCAAAGCATCATTTAATGCAACATTATGACATCACAATCCATGCAATGCAGTATGCAATGCAAAATGATGACATCACAATCCATGCAATGCAGTATGCAATGCAAAATTATGACATCACAATCCATGCAATGCAGTATGCAATGCAAAATTATGACATCATAATCCATGCAAAGCATCATTTAATGCAAAAGTATGACATCACAATCCATGCAATGCAGTATGCAATGCAAAATTATGACATCACAATCCATGCAATGCAGTATGCAATGCAAAATTATGACATCACAATCCATGCAATGCAAAATTATGACATCATAATCCATGCAAAGCATCATTTAATGCAAAATTATGACATCACAATCCATGCAATGCAGTATACAATGCAAAATTATGGCATCACAATCCTTGCAAAGCATCATTTAAAGCAACATTATGACATTACAATCCATGCAATGCAGTATGCAATGCAAAATTATGACATCACAATCCATGCAATGCAGTATGCAATGCAAAATGATGACATCACAATCCATGCAATGCAGTATGCAATGCAAAATTATGACATCACAATCCATGCAATGCAGTATGCAATGCAAAATTATGACATCATAATCCATGCAAAGCATCATTTAATGCAAAAGTATGACATCACAATCCATGCAATGCAGTATGCAATGCAAAATTATGACATCACAATCCATGCAATGCAGTATGCAATGCAAAATTATGACATCACAATCCATGCAATGCAAAATTATGACATCATAATCCATGCAAAGCATCATTTAATGCAAAATTATGACATCACAATCCATGCAATGCAGTATACAATGCAAAATTATGGCATCACAATCCTTGCAAAGCATCATTTAAAGCAACATTATGACATTACAATCCATGCAATGCAGTATGCAATGCAAAATTATGACATCACAATCCATGCAATGCAGTATGCAATGCTAAATTATGACATCACAATCCATGCAATGCAGTATGCAATGCAAAATTATGACATCACAATCCATGCAAAACATCATTTAATGCAACATTATGACATCACAATCCATGCAATGCAAAATTATGACATCACAATCCATGCAATGCAGTATGCAATGCAAAATTATGACATCATAATCCATGCAATGCAGTATGCAATGCAAAATTATGACATCACAATCCATGCAAAGCATCATTTAATGCAACATTATGACATCACAATCCATGCAATGCAGTATGCAATGCAAAATTATGACATCACAATCCATGCAATGCAGTATGCAATGCAAAATTATGACATCACAATCCATGCAAAGCATCATTTAATGCAAAAGTATGACATCACAATCCATGCAATGCAAAATTATGACATCACAATCCATGCAATGCAGTATGCAATGCAAAATTATGACATCATAATCCATGCAATGCAGTATGCAATGCAAAATTATGACATCACAATCCATGCAAAGCATCATTTAATGCAAAAGTATGACATCACAATCCATGCAATGCAGTATGCAATGCAAAAGTATGACATCACAATCCATGCAATGCAAAATTATGACATCACAATCCATGCAATGCAGTATGCAATGCAAAATGATGACATCACAATCCATGCAATGCAGTATGCAATGCAAAATTATGACATCACAATCCATGCAATGCAGTATGCAATGCAAAATTATGACATCATAATCCATGCAAAGCATCATTTAATGCAAAAGTATGACATCACAATCCATGCAATGCAGTATGCAATGCAAAATTATGACATCACAATCCATGCAATGCAGTATGCAATGCAAAATTATGACATCACAATCCATGCAATGCAAAATTATGACATCATAATCCATGCAAAGCATCATTTAATGCAAAATTATGACATCACAATCCATGCAATGCAGTATGCAATGCAAAATTATGGCATCACAATCCTTGCAAAGCATCATTTAATGCAACATTATGACATTACAATCCATGCAATGCAGTATGCAATGCAAAATTATGACATCACAATCCATGCAATGCAGTATGCAATGCTAAATTATGACATCACAATCCATGCAATGCAGTATGCAATGCAAAATTATGACATCACAATCCATGCAAAACATCATTTAATGCAACATTATGACATCACAATCCATGCAATGCAGTATGCAATGCAAAATTATGACATCACAATCCATGCAATGCAGTATGCAATGCAAAATTATGACATCACAATCCATGCAATGCAGTATGCAATGCAAAATTATGACATCACAATCCATGCAAAGCATCATTTAATGCAAAAGTATGACATCACAATCCATGCAATGCAAAATTATGACATCACAATCCATGCAATGCAGTATGCAATGCAAAATTATGACATTACAATCCATGCAATGCAGTATGCAATGCAAAAGTATGACATCACAATCCATGCAATTCAAAATTATGACATCACAATCCATGCAATGCAGTATGCAATGCAAAATTATGACATCATAATCCATGCAAAGCATCATTTAATGCAAAGTTATGACATCACAATCCATGCAATGCAGTATGCAATGCAAAATTATGACATCACAATCCATGCAAAGCATCATTTAATGCAACATTATGACATCACAATCCATGCAATGCAGTATGCAATGCAAAATTATGACATCACAATCCATGCAATGCAGTATGCAATGCAAAATTATGACATCACAATCCATGCAATGCAGTATGCAATGCAAAATTATGACATCATAATCCATGCAAAGCATAATTTAATGCAAAATTATGACATCACAATCCATGCAATGCAGTATGCAATGCAAAATTATGACATCACAATCCATGCAAAGCATCATTTAATGCAACATTATGACATCACAATCCATGCAATGCAGTATGCAATGCAAAATTATGACATCACAATCCATGCAATGCAGTATGCAATGCAAAATTATGACATCACAATCCATGCAATGCAGTATGCAATGCAAAATTATGACATCACAATCCATGCAAAGCATCATTTAATGCAACATTATGACATCACAATCCATGCAATGCAGTATGCAATGCAAAATGATGACATCACAATCCATGCAATGCAGTATGCAATGCAAAATTATGACATCACAATCCATGCAATGCAGTATGCAATGCAAAATTATGACATAATAATCCATGCAAAGCATCATTTAATGCAAAAGTATGACATCACAATCCATGCAATGCAGTATGCAATGCAAAATTATGACATCACAATCCATGCAATGCAAAATTATGACATCATAATCCATGCAAAGCATCATTTAATGCAAAATTATGACATCACAATCCATGCAATGCAGTATACAATGCAAAATTATGGCATCACAATCCTTGCAAAGCATCATTTAAAGCAACATTATGACATTACAATCCATGCAATGCAGTATGCAATGCAAAATTATGACATCACAATCCATGCAATGCAGTATGCAATGCTAAATTATGACATCACAATCCATGCAATGCAGTATGCAATGCAAAATTATGACATCACAATCCATGCAAAACATCATTTAATAGCAACATTATGACATCACAATCCATGCAATGCAAAATTATGACATCACAATCCATGCAATGCAGTATGCAATGCAAAATTATGACATCATAATCCATGCAATGCAGTATGCAATGCAAAATTATGACATCACAATCCATGCAAAGCATCATTTAATGCAACATTATGACATCACAATCCATGCAATGCAGTATGCAATGCAAAATTATGACATCACAATCCATGCAATGCAGTATGCAATGCAAAATTATGACATCACAATCCATGCAAAGCATCATTTAATGCAAAAGTATGACATCACAATCCATGCAATGCAAAATTATGACATCACAATCCATGCAATGCAGTATGCAATGCAAAATTATGACATCATAATCCATGCAATGCAGTATGCAATGCAAAATTATGACATCACAATCCATGCAAAGCATCATTTAATGCAACATTATGACATCACAATCCATGCAATGCAGTATGCAATGCAAAATGATGACATCACAATCCATGCAATGCAGTATGCAATGCAAAATTATGACATCACAATCCATGCAATGCAGTATGCAATGCAAAATTATGACATCATAATCCATGCAAAGCATCATTTAATGCAAAAGTATGACATCACAATCCATGCAATGCAGTATGCAATGCAAAATTATGACATCACAATCCATGCAATGCAGTATGCAATGCAAAATTATGACATCACAATCCATGCAATGCAAAATTATGACATCATAATCCATGCAAAGCATCATTTAATGCAAAATTATGACATCACAATCCATGCAATGCAGTATGCAATGCAAAATTATGGCATCACAATCCTTGCAAAGCATCATTTAATGCAACATTATGACATTACAATCCATGCAATGCAGTATGCAATGCAAAATTATGACATCACAATCCATGCAATGCAGTATGCAATGCTAAATTATGACATCACAATCCATGCAATGCAGTATGCAATGCAAAATTATGACATCACAATCCATGCAAAACATCATTTAATGCAACATTATGACATCACAATCCATGCAATGCAGTATGCAATGCAAAATTATGACATCACAATCCATGCAATGCAGTATGCAATGCAAAATTATGACATCACAATCCATGCAATGCAGTATGCAATGCAAAATTATGACATCACAATCCATGCAATGCAGTATGCAATGCAAAATTATGACATCACAATCCATGCAAAGCATCATTTAATGCAACATTATGACATCACAATCCATGCAATGCAGTATGCAATTCATAATGATGACATCACAATCCATGCAATGCAGTATGCAATGCAAAATTATGACATCACAATCCATGCAATGCAGTATGCAATGCAAAATTATGACATCATAATCCATGCAAAGCATCATTTAATGCAAAAGTATGACATCACAATCCATGCAATGCAGTATGCAATGCAAAATTATGACATCACAATCCATGCAATGCAGTATGCAATGCAAAATTATGACATCACAATCCATGCAATGCAGTATGCAATGCAAAATTATGACATCACAATCCATGCAATGCAGTATGCAATGCAAAATTATGACATCATAATCCATGCAAAGCATCATTTAATGCAAAATTATGACATCACAATCCATGCAATGCAGTATGCAATGCAAAATTATGACATCACAATCCTTGCAAAGCATCATTTAATGCAACATTATGACATTACAATCCATGCAATGCAGTATGCAATGCAAAATTATTACATCACAATCCATGCAATGCAGTATGCAATGCAAAATTATGACATCACAATCCATGCAAAACATCATTTAATGCAACATTATGACATCACAATCCATGCAATGCAGTATGCAATGCAAAATTATGACATCACAATCCATGCAATGCAGTATGCAATGCAAAATTATGACATCACAATCCATGCAATGCAGTATGCAATGCAAAATTATGACATCACAATCCATGCAATGCAGTATGCAATGCAAAATTATGACATCACAATCCATGCAAAGCATCATTTAATGCAAAAGTATGACATCACAATCCATGCAATGCAAAATTATGACATCACAATCCATGCAATGCAGTATGCAATGCAAAATTATGACATCACAATCCAAGCAAAGCATCATTTAATGCAACATTATGACATCACAATCCATGCAATGCAGTATGCAATGCAAAATTATGACATCACAATCCATGCAAAGCATCATTTAATGCAACATTATGACATCACAATCCATGCAATGCAGTATGCAATGCAAAATTATGACATCACAATCCATGCAATGCAAAATTATGACATCACAATCCATGCAATGCAGTATGCAATGCAAAATTATGACATCATAATCCGTGCAAAGCATAATTTAATGCAAAATTATGACATCACAAGCCATGCAATGCAGTATGCAATGCAAAATTATGACATCACAATCCATGCAATGCAGTATGCAATGCAAAATTATGACATTACAATCCATGCAATGCAGTATGCAATGCAAAAGTATGACATCACAATCCATGCAATGCAAAATTATGACATCACAATCCATGCAATGCAGTATGCAATGCAAAATTATGACATCATAATCCATGCAAAGCATCATTTAATGCAAAGTTATGACATCACAATCCATGCAATGCAGTATGCAATGCAAAATTATGACATCACAATCCATGCAAAGCATCATTTAATGCAACATTATGACATCACAATCCATGCAATGCAGTATGCAATGCAAAATTATGACATCACAATCCATGCAATGCAGTATGCAATGCAAAATTATGACATCACAATCCATGCAATGCAGTATGCAATGCAAAATTATGACATCATAATCCATGCAAAGCATAATTTAATGCAAAATTATGACATCACAATCCATGCAATGCAGTATGCAATGCAAAATTATGACATCACAATCCATGCAAAGCATCATTTAATGCAACATTATGACATCACAATCCATGCAATGCAGTATGCAATGCAAAATTATGACATCACAATCCATGCAATGCAGTATGCAATGCAAAATTATGACATCACAATCCATGCAATGCAGTATGCAATGCAAAATTATGACATCATAATCCATGCAAAGCATAATTTAATGCAAAATTATGACATCACAATCCATGCAATGCAGTATGCAATGCAAAAGTATGACATCACAATCCATGCAATGCAAAATTATGACATCACAATCCATGCAATGCAGTATGCAATGCAAAATTATGACATCATAATCCATGCAAAGCATCATTTAATGCAAAGTTATGACATCACAATCCATGCAATGCAGTATGCAATGCAAAATTATGACATCACAATCCATGCAAAGCATCATTTAATGCAACATTATGACATCACAATCCATGCAATGCAGTATGCAATGCAAAATTATGACATCACAATCCATGCAATGCAGTATGCAATGCAAAATTATGACATCACAATCCATGCAATGCAGTATGCAATGCAAAATTATGACATCATAATCCATGCAAAGCATAATTTAATGCAAAATTATGACATCACAATCCATGCAATGCAGTATGCAATGCAAAATTATGACATCACAATCCATGCAAAGCATCATTTAATGCAACATTATGACATCACAATCCATGCAATGCAGTATGCAATGCAAAATTATGACATCACAATCCATGCAATGCAGTATGCAATGCAAAATTATGACATCACAATCCATGCAATGCAGTATGCAATGCAAAATGATGACATCACAATCCATGCAATGCAGTATGCAATGCAAAATTATGACATCACAATCCATGCAATGCAGTATGCAATGCAAAATTATGACATCATAATCCATGCAAAGCATCATTTAATGCAAAAGTATGACATCACAATCCATGCAATGCAGTATGCAATGCAAAATTATGACATCACAATCCATGCAATGCAGTATGCAATGCAAAATTATGACATCACAATCCATGCAATGCAAAATTATGACATCATAATCCATGCAAAGCATCATTTAATGCAAAATTATGACATCACAATCCATGCAATGCAGTATACAATGCAAAATTATGGCATCACAATCCTTGCAAAGCATCATTTAAAGCAACATTATGACATTACAATCCATGCAATGCAGTATGCAATGCAAAATTATGACATCACAATCCATGCAATGCAGTATGCAATGCTAAATTATGACATCACAATCCATGCAATGCAGTATGCAATGCAAAATTATGACATCACAATCCATGCAAAACATCATTTAATGCAACATTATGACATCACAATCCATGCAATGCAAAATTATGACATCACAATCCATGCAATGCAGTATGCAATGCAAAATTATGACATCATAATCCATGCAATGCAGTATGCAATGCAAAATTATGACATCACAATCCATGCAAAGCATCATTTAATGCAACATTATGACATCACAATCCATGCAATGCAGTATGCAATGCAAAATTATGACATCACAATCCATGCAATGCAGTATGCAATGCAAAATTATGACATCACAATCCATGCAATGCAGTATGCAATGCAAAATTATGACATCACAATCCATGCAATGCAGTATGCAATGCAAAATTATGACATCACAATCCATGCAATGCAGTATGCAATGCAAAATTATGACATCATAATCCATGCAAAGCATCATTTAATGCAACATTATGACATCACAATCCATGCAATGCAGTATGCAATGCAAAATTATGACATCATAATCCATGCAAAGCATCATTTAATGCAAAAGTATGACATCACAATCCATGCAATGCAAAATTATGACATCACAATCCATGCAATGCAGTATGCAATGCAAAATTATGACATCATAATCCATGCAAAGCATCATTTAATGCAAAATTATGACATCACAATCCATGCAATGCAGTATGCAATGCAAAATTATGACATCATAATCCATGCAAAGCATCATTTAATGCAAAATTATGACATCACAATCCATGCAATGCAGTATGCGATGCAAAATTATAACATCACAATCCATGCAAAGCATCATTTAATGCAACATTATGACATCACAATCCATGCAATGCAGTATGCAATGCAAAATTATGACATCACAATCCATGCAATGCAGTATGCAATGCAAAATTATGACATCACAATCCATGCAATTCAGTATGCAATGCAAAATTATGACATCACAATCCATGCTATGCAGTATGCAATGCAAAATTATGACATCATAATCCATGCAAAGCATCATTTAATGCAAAAGTATGACATCACAATCCATGCAATGCAAAATTATGACATCACAATCCATGCAATGCAGTATGCAATGCAAAATTATGACATCATAATCCATGCAAAGCATCATTTAATGCAAAATTATGACATCACAATCCATGCAATGCAGTATGCAATGCAAAATTATGACATCACAATCCATGCAATGCAGTGCAAAATTATGACATCACAATCCATGCAATGCAGTATGCAATGCAAAATTATGACATCACAAGCCATGCAAAGCATCATTTAATGCAGCATTATGACATCACAATCCATGCAATGCAGTATGCAATGCAAAATTATGACATCACAATCCATGCAATGCAGTATGCAATGCAAAATTATGACATCATAATCCATGCAAAGCATCATTTAATGCAAAAGTATGACATCACAATCCATGCAATGCAAAATTATGACATCACAATCCATGCAAAGCATCATTTAATGCAACATTATGACATCACAATCCATGCAATGCAGTATGCAATGCAAAATTATGACATCACAATCCATGCAATGCAGTATGCAATGCAAAATTATGACATCACAATCCATGCAATGCAGTATGCAATGCAAAATTATGACATCACAATCCATGCAATGCAGTATGCAATGCAAAATTGTGACATCATAATCCATGCAAAGCATCATTTAATGCAACATTATGACATCACAATCCATGCAATGCAGTATGCAATGCAAAATTATGACATCACAATCCATGCAATGCAGTATGCAATGCAAAATTATGACATCACAATCCATGCAATGCCGTATGCAATGCAAAATTATGACATCACAATCCATGCAAAGCATCATTTAATGCAACATTATGACATCACAATCCATGCAATGCAGTATGCAATGAAAAATTATGACATCATAATCCATGCAAAGCATCATTTAATGCTAAAGTATGACATCACAATCCATGCAATGCAGTATGCAATGCAAAATTATGACATCATAATCCATGCAAAGCATCATTTAATGCAACATTATGACATCACAATCCATGCAATGCAGTATGCAATGCAAAATTATGACATCACAATCCATGCAATGCAGTATGCAATGCAAAATTATGACATCACAATCCATGCAATGCAGTATGCAATGCAAACTTATGACATCACAATCCATGCAAAGCATCATTTAATGCAACATTATGACATCACAATCCATGCAATGCAGTATGCAATGAAAAATTATGACATCATAATCCATGCAAAGCATCATTTAATGCTAAAGTATGACATCACAATCCATGCAATGCAGTATGCAATGCAAAATTATGACATCACAACCCATGCAATGCAGTATGCAATGCAAAATTATGACATCACAATCCATGCAAAGCATCATTTAATGCAACATTATGACATCACAATCCATGCAATGCAGTATGCAATGCAAAATTATGACATCACAATCCATGCAATGCAGTATGCAATGCAAAATTATGACATCACAATCCATGCAATGCAGTATGCAATGCAAAATTATGACATCACAATCCATGCAATGAGGTATGCAATGCAAAATTATGACATCATAATCCATGCAAAGCATCATTTAATGCAAAAGTATGACATCACAATCCATGCAATGCAAAATTATGACATCACAATCCATGCAATGCAGTGTGCAATGTAAAATTATGACATCATAATCCATGCAAAGCATCATTTAATGAAAAATTATGACATCACAATCCATGCAATGCAGTATGCAATGCAAAATAATGACATCATAATCCATGCAAAGCATCATTTAATGCAAAATTATGACATCACAATCCATGCAATGCAGTATGCGATGCAAAATTATGACATCACAATCCATGCAATGCAGTATGCAATGCAACATTATGACATCATAATCCATGCAAAGTATCATTTAATGCAAAATTATGACATCACAATCCATGCAATGCAGTATGCAATGCAAAATTATGACATCATAATCCATGCAAAGCATCATTTAATGCAAAATTATGACATCACAATCCATGCAATGCAGTATGCAATGCAAAATTATGACATCATAATCCATGCAAAGCATCATTTAATGCAAAATTATGACATCACAATCCATGCAATGCAGTATGCAATGCAAAATTATGACATCATAATCCATGCAAAGCATCATTTAATGCAAAATTATGACATCACAATCCATGGAATGCAGTATGCAATGCAAAATTATGACATCACAATCCATACAATGCAGTATGCAATGCAAAATTATGACATCATAATCCATGCAAAGCATCATTTAATGCAAAAGTATGACATCACAATCCATGCAATGCAAAATTATGACATCACAATCCATGCAATGCAGTATGCAATGCAAAATTATGACATCATAATCCATGCAAAGCATCATTTAATGCAAAATTATGACATCGCAATCCATGCAATGCAGTATGCAATGCAAAATTATGACATCACAATCCATGCAAAGCATCATTTAATGCAGCATTATGACATCACAATCCAAGCAATGCAGTATGCAATGCAAAATTATGACATCACAATCCATGCAATGCAGTATGCAATGCAAAATTATGACATCACAATCCATGCAATGCAGTATGCAATGCAAAATTATGACATCACAATCCATGCAAAGCATCATTTAATGCAACATTATGACATCACAATCCATGCAATGCAGTATGCAATGCAAAATTATGACATCATAATCCATGCAAAGCATCATTTAATGCAAAATTATGACATCATAATCCATGCAAAGCATCATTTAATGCAAAATTATGACATCACAATCCATGCAAAGCATCATGTAATGCAACATTATGACATCACAATCCATGCAATGCAGTATGCAATGCAAAATTATGACATCACAATCCATGCAAAGCATCATGTAATGCAACATTATGACATCACAATCCATGCAATGCAGTATGCAATGCAAAATTATGACATCACAATCCATGCAATGCAGTATGCAATGCAAAATTATGACATCACAATCCATGCAAAGCATCATTTAATGCAACATTATGACATCACAATCCATGCAAAGCATCATTTAATGCAACATTATGACATCACAATCCATGCAATGCAGTATGCAATGCAAAATTATGACATCATAATCCATGCAAAGCATCATTTAATGCAAAAGTATGACATCACAATCCATGCAATGCAAAATTATGACATCACAATCCATGCAAAGCATCATTTAATGCAACATTATGACATCACAATCCATGCAATGCAGTATGCAATGCAAAATTATGACATCACAATCCATGCAATGCAGTATGCAATGCAAAATCATGACATCACAATCCATGCAATGCAGTATGCAATGCTAAATTATGACATCACAATCCATGCAATGCAGTATGCAATGCAAAATTATGACATCATAATCCATGCAAAGCATCATTTAATGCAACATTATGACATCACAATCCATGCAATGCAGTATGCAATGCAAAATTATGACATCATAATCCATGCAAAGCATCATTTAATGCAAAAGTATGACATCACAATCCATGCAATGCAAAATTATGACATCACAATCCATGCAATGCAGTATGCAATGCAAAATTATGACATCATAATCCATGCAAAGCATCATTTAATGCAAAATTATGACATCACAATCCATGCAATGCAGTATGCAATGCAAAATTATGACATCATAATCCATGCAAAGCATTATTTAATGCAAAATTATGACATCACAATCCATGCAATGCAGTATGCGATGCAAAATTATGACATCACAATCCATGCAAAGCATCATTTAATGCAACATTATGACATCACAATCCATGCAATGCAGTATGCAATGCAAAATTATGACATCACAATCCATGCAATGCAGTATGCAATGCAAAATTATGACATCACAATCCATGCAATGCAGTATGCAATGCAAAATTATGACATCATAATCCATGCAAAGCATCATTTAATGCAAAAGTATGACATCACAATCCATGCAATGCAAAATTATGACATCATAATCCATGCAAAGCATCATTTAATGCAACATTATGACATCACAATCCATGCAATGCAGTATGCAATGCAAAATTATGACATCACAATCCATGCAATGCAGTATGCAATGCAAAATTATGACATCACAATCCATGCAATGCAGTATGCAATGCAAAATTATGACATCACAATCCATGCAAAGCATCATTTAATGCAACATTATGACATCACAATCCATGCAATGCAGTATGCAATGCAAAATTATGACATCACAATCCATGCAATGCAGTATGCAATGAAAAATTATGACATCATAATCCATGCAAAGCATCATTTAATGCTAAAGTATGACATCACAATCCATGCAATGCAGTATGCAATGCAAAATTATGACATCACAATCCATGCAATGCAGTATGCAATGCAAAATTATGACATCACAAGCCATGCAAAGCATCATTTAATGCAGCATTATGACATCACAATCCATGCAATGCAGTATGCAATGCAAAATTATGACATCATAATCCATGCAAAGCATCATTTAATGCAAAATTATGACATCACAATCCATGCAATGCAGTATGCAATGCAAAATTATGACATCATAATCCATGCAAAGCATCATTTAATGCAAAATTATGACATCACAATCCATGCAATGCAGTATGCAATGCAAAATTATGACATCATAATCCATGCAAAGCATCATTTAATGCAAAATTATGACATCACAATCCATGGAATGCAGTATGCAATGCAAAATTATGACATCACAATCCATACAATGCAGTATGCAATGCAAAATTATGACATCATAATCCATGCAAAGCATCATTTAATGCAAAAGTATGACATCACAATCCATGCAATTCAAAATTATGACATCACAATCCATGCAATGCAGTATGCAATGCAAAATTATGACATCATAATCCATGCAAAGCATCATTTAATGCAAAATTATGACATCGCAATCCATGCAATGCAGTATGCAATGCAAAATTATGACATCACAATCCATGCAAAGCATCATTTAATGCAGCATTATGACATCACAATCCATGCAATGCAGTATGCAATGCAAAATTATGACATCACAACCCATGCAATGCAGTATGCAATGCAAAATTATGACATCACAATCCATGCAATGCAGTATGCAATGCAAAATTATGACATCACAATCCATGCAAAGCATCATTTAATGCAACATTATGACATCACAATCCATGCAATGCAGTATGCAATGCAAAATTATGACATCATAATCCATGCAAAGCATCATTTAATGCAAAATTATGACATCATAATCCATGCAAAGCATCATTTAATGCAAAATTATGACATCACAATCCATGCAAAGCATCATGTAATGCAACATTATGACATCACAATCCATGCAATGCAGTATGCAATGCAAAATTATGACATCACAATCCATGCAAAGCATCATGTAATGCAACATTATGACATCACAATCCATGCAATGCAGTATGCAATGCAAAATTATGACATCACAATCCATGCAATGCAGTATGCAATGCAAAATTATGACATCACAATCCATGCAAAGCATCATTTAATGCAACATTATGACATCACAATCCATGCAAAGCATCATTTAATGCAACATTATGACATCACAATCCATGCAATGCAGTATGCAATGCAAAATTATGACATCATAATCCATGCAAAGCATCATTTAATGCAAAAGTATGACATCACAATCCATGCAATGCAAAATTATGACATCACAATCCATGCAATGCAGTATGCAATGCAAAATTATGACATCATAATCCATGCAAAGCATCATTTAATGCAAAATTATGACATCACAATCCATGCAATGCAGTATGCAATGCAAAATTATGACATCATAATCCATGCAAAGCATCATTTAATGCAAAATTATGACATCACAATCCATGCAATGCAGTATGCAATGCAAAATTATGACATCATAATCCATGCAAAGCATCATTTAATGCAAAATTATGACATCACAATCCATGCAATGCAAAATTATGACATCACAATCCATGCAATGCAGTATGCAATGCAAAATTATGACATCACAAGCCATGCAAAGCATCATTTAATGCAGCATTATGACATCACAATCCATGCAATGCAGTATGCAATGCAAAATTATGACATCACAATCCATGCAATGCAAAATTATGACATCACAATCCATGCAATGCAGTATGCAATGCAAAATTATGACATCATAATCCATGCAAAGCATCATTTAATGCAAAAGTATGACATCACAATCCATGCAATGCAAAATTATGACATCACAATCCATGCAAAGCATCATTTAATGCAACATTATGACATCACAATCCATGCAATGCAGTATGCAATGCAAAATTATGACATCACAATCCATGCAATGCAGTATGCAATGCAAAATCATGACATCACAATCCATGCAATGCAGTATGCAATGCAAAATTATGACATCACAATCCATGCAATGCAGTATGCAATGCAAAATTATGACATCATAATCCATGCAAAGCATCATTTAATGCAACATTATGACATCACAATCCATGCAATGCAGTATGCAATGCAAAATTATGACATCATAATCCATGCAAAGCATCATTTAATGCAAAAGTATGACATCACAATCCATGCAATGCAAAATTATGACATCACAATCCATGCAATGCAGTATGCAATGCAAAATTATGACATCATAATCCATGCAAAGCATCATTTAATGCAAAATTATGACATCACAATCCATGCAATGCAGTATGCAATGCAAAATTATGACATCATAATCCATGCAAAGCATCATTTAATGCAAAATTATGACATCACAATCCATGCAATGCAGTATGCGATGCAAAATTATGACATCACAATCCATGCAAAGCATCATTTAATGCAACATTATGACATCACAATCCATGCAATGCAGTATGCAATGCAAAATTATGACATCACAATCCATGCAATGCAGTATGCAATGCAAAATTATGACATCATAATCCATGCAATGCAGTATGCAATGCAAAATTATGACATCACAATCCATGCAATGCAGTATGCAATGCAAAATTATGACATCATAATCCATGCAAAGCATCATTTAATGCAAAAGTATGACATCACAATCCATGCAATGCAAAATTATGACATCATAATCCATGCAAAGCATCATTTAATGCAACATTATGACATCACAATCCATGCAATGCAGTATGCAATGCAAAATTATGACATCACAATCCATGCAATGCAGTATGCAATGCAAAATTATGACATCACAATCCATGCAATGCAGTATGCAATGCAAAATTATGACATCACAATCCATGCAAAGCATCATTTAATGCAACATTATGACATCACAATCCATGCAATGCAGTATGCAATGCAAAATTATGACATCACAATCCATGCAATGCAGTATGCAATGAAAAATTATGACATCATAATCCATGCAAAGCATCATTTAATGCTAAAGTATGACATCACAATCCATGCAATGCAGTATGCAATGCAAAATTATGACATCACAATCCATGCAATGCAGTATGCAATGCAAAATTATGACATCACAAGCCATGCAAAGCATCATTTAATGCAGCATTATGACATCACAATCCATGCAATGCAGTATGCAATGCAAAATTATGACATCACAATCCATGCAATGCAGTATGTAATGCAAAATTATGACATCACAATCCATGCAATGCAGTATGCAATGCAAAATTATGACATCATAATCCATGCAAAGCATCATTTAATGCAAAAATATGACATCACAATCCATGCAATGCAAAATTATGACATCACAATCCATGCAAAGCATCATTTAATGCAACATTATGACATCACAATCCATGCAATGCAGTATGCAATGCAAAATTATGACATCACAATCCATGCAATGCAGTATGCAATGCAAAATTATGACATCACAATCCATGCAATGCAGTATGCAATGCAAAATTATGACATCACAATCCATGCAATGCAGTATGCAATGCAAAATTATGACATCATAATCCATGCAAAGCATCATTTAATGCAACATTATGACATCACAATCCATGCAATGCAGTATGCAATGCAAAATTATGACATCATAATCCATGCAAAGCATCATTTAATGCAAAAGTATGACATCACAATCCATGCAATGCAAAATTATGACATCACAATCCATGCAATGCAGTATGCAATGCAAAATTATGACATCATAATCCATGCAAAGCATCATTTAATGCAAAATTATGACATCACAATCCATGCAATGCAGTATGCAATGCAAAATTATGACATCATAATCCATGCAAAGCATCATTTAATGCAAAATTATGACATCACAATCCATGCAATGCAGTATGCGATGCAAAATTATGACATCACAATCCATGCAAAGCATCATTTAATGCAACATTATGACATCACAATCCATGCAATGCAGTATGCAATGCAAAATTATGACATCACAATCCATGCAATGCAGTATGCAATGCAAAATTATGACATCACAATCCATGCAATGCAGTATGCAATGCAAAATTATGACATCACAATCCATGCAATGCAGTATGCAATGCAAAATTATGACATCATAATCCATGCAAAGCATCATTTAATGCAAAAGTATGACATCACAATCCATGCAATGCAAAATTATGACATCATAATCCATGCAAAGCATCATTTAATGCAACATTATGACATCACAATCCATGCAATGCAGTATGCAATGCAAAATTATGACATCACAATCCATGCAATGCAGTATGCAATGCAAAATTATGACATCACAATCCATGCAATGCAGTATGCAATGCAAAATTATGACATCATAATCCATGCAAAGCATCATTTAATGCTAAAGTATGACATCACAATCCATGCAATGCAGTATGCAATGCAAAATTATGACATCACAATCCATGCAATGCAGTATGCAATGCAAAATTATGACATCATAATCCATGCAATGCATCATTTAATGCAAAATTATGACATCACAATCCATGCAATGCAGTATGCAATGCAAAAGTATGACATCACAACCCATGCAATGCAGTATGCAATGCAAAATTATGACATCACAATCCATGCAAAGCATCATTTAATGCAACATTATGACATCACAATCCATGCAATGCAGTATGCAATGCAAAATTATGACATCACAATCCATGCAATGCAGTATGCAATGCAAAATTATGACATCACAATCCATGCAATGCAGTATGCAATGCAAAATTATGACATCACAATCCATGCAATGCAGTATGCAATGCAAAATTATGACATCATAATCCATGCAAAGCATCATTTAATGCTAAAGTATGACATCACAATCCATGCAATGCAGTATGCAATGCAAAATTATGACATCACAATCCATGCAATGCAGTATGCAATGCAAAATTATGACATCATAATCCATGCAATGCATCATTTAATGCAAAATTATGACATCACAATCCATGCAATGCAGTATGCAATGCAAAAGTATGACATCACAACCCATGCAATGCAGTATGCAATGCAAAATTATGACATCACAATCCATGCAAAGCATCATTTAATGCAACATTATGACATCACAATCCATGCAATGCAGTATGCAATGCAAAATTATGACATCACAATCCATGCAATGCAGTATGCAATGCAAAATTATGACATCACAATCCATGCAATGCAGTATGCAATGCAAAATTATGACATCACAATCCATGCAATGAGGTATGCAATGCAAAATTATGACATCATAATCCATGCAAAGCATCATTTAATGCAAAAGTATGACATCACAATCCATGCAATGCAAAATTATGACATCACAATCCATGCAATGCAGTATGCAATGCAAAATTATGACATCATAATCCATGCAAAGCATCATTTAATGCAAAATTATGACATCACAATCCATGCAATGCAGTATGCAATGCAAAATAATGACATCATAATCCATGCAAAGCATCATTTAATGCAAAATTATGACATCACAATCCATGCAATGCAGTATGCGATGCAAAATTATGACATCACAATCCATGCAATGCAGTATGCAATGCAACATTATGACATCATAATCCATGCAAAGTATCATTTAATGCAAAATTATGACATCACAATCCATGCAATGCAGTATGCAATGCAAAATTATGACATCATAATCCATGCAAAGCATCATTTAATGCAAAATTATGACATCACAATCCATGCAATGCAGTATGCAATGCAAAATTATGACATCATAATCCATGCAAAGCATCATTTAATGCAAAATTATGACATCACAATCCATGGAATGCAGTATGCAATGCAAAATTATGACATCACAATCCATACAATGCAGTATGCAATGCAAAATTATGACATCACAATCCATGCAATGCAGTATGCAATGCAAAATTATGACATCACAATCCATGCAATGCAGTATGCAATGCAAAATTATGACATCACAAGCCATGCAAAGCATCATTTAATGCAGCATTATGACATCACAATCCATGCAATGCAGTATGCAATGCAAAATTATGACATCACAATCCATGCAATGCAGTATGCAATGCAAAATTATGACATCATAATCCATGCAAAGCATCATTTAATGCAAAAGTATGACATCACAATCCATGCAATGCAAAATTATGACATCACAATCCATGCAAAGCATCATTTAATGCAACATTATGACATCACAATCCATGCAATGCAGTATGCAATGCAAAATTATGACATCACAATCCATGCAATGCAGTATGCAATGCAAAATTATGACATCACAATCCATGCAATGCAGTATGCAATGCAAAATTATGACATCACAATCCATGCAATGCAGTATGCAATGCAAAATTGTGACATCATAATCCATGCAAAGCATCATTTAATGCAACATTATGACATCACAATCCATGCAATGCAGTATGCAATGCAAAATTATGACATCACAATCCATGCAATGCAGTATGCAATGCAAAATTATGACATCACAATCCATGCAAAGCATCATTTAATGCAACATTATGACATCACAATCCATGCAATGCAGTATGCAATGAAAAATTATGACATCATAATCCATGCAAAGCATCATTTAATGCTAAAGTATGACATCACAATCCATGCAATGCAGTATGCAATGCAAAATTATGACATCATAATCCATGCAAAGCATCATTTAATGCAACATTATGACATCACAATCCATGCAATGCAGTATGCAATGCAAAATTATGACATCACAATCCATGCAATGCAGTATGCAATGCAAAATTATGACATCACAATCCATGCAATGCAGTATGCAATGCAAACTTATGACATCACAATCCATGCAAAGCATCATTTAATGCAACATTATGACATCACAATCCATGCAATGCAGTATGCAATGAAAAATTATGACATCATAATCCATGCAAAGCATCATTGAATGCTAAAGTATGACATCACAATCCATGCAATGCAGTATGCAATGCAAAATTATGACATCACAACCCATGCAATGCAGTATGCAATGCAAAATTATGACATCACAATCCATGCAAAGCATCATTTAATGCAACATTATGACATCACAATCCATGCAATGCAGTATGCAATGCAAAATTATGACATCACAATCCATGCAATGCAGTATGCAATGCAAAATTATGACATCACAATCCATGCAATGCAGTATGCAATGCAAAATTATGACATCACAATCCATGCAATGAGGTATGCAATGCAAAATTATGACATCATAATCCATGCAAAGCATCATTTAATGCAAAAGTATGACATCACAATCCATGCAATGCAAAATTATGACATCACAATCCATGCAATGCAGTGTGCAATGCAAAATTATGACATCATAATCCATGCAAAGCATCATTTAATGAAAAATTATGACATCACAATCCATGCAATGCAGTATGCAATGCAAAATAATGACATCATAATCCATGCAAAGCATCATTTAATGCAAAATTATGACATCACAATCCATGCAATGCAGTATGCGATGCAAAATTATGACATCACAATCCATGCAATGCAGTATGCAATGCAAAATTATGACATCACAATCCATGCAATGCAGTATGCAATGCAAAATTATGACATCATAATCCATGCAAAGCATCATTTAATGCAAAAGTATGACATCACAATCCATGCAATGCAAAATTATGACATCACAATCCATGCAATGCAGTATGCAATGCAAAATTATGACATCATAATCCATGCAAAGCATCATTTAATGCAAAATTATGACATCGCAATCCATGCAATGCAGTATGCAATGCAAAATTATGACATCACAATCCATGCAAAGCATCATTTAATGCAGCATTATGACATCACAATCCATGCAATGCAGTATGCAATGCAAAATTATGACATCACAATCCATGCAATGCAGTATGCAATGCAAAATTATGACATCACAATCCATGCAATGCAGTATGCAATGCAAAATTATGACATCACAATCCATGCAAAGCATCATTTAATGCAACATTATGACATCACAATCCATGCAATGCAGTATGCAATGCAAAATTATGACATCATAATCCATGCAAAGCATCATTTAATGCAAAATTATGACATCATAATCCATGCAAAGCATCATTTAATGCAAAATTATGACATCACAATCCATGCAAAGCATCATGTAATGCAACATTATGACATCACAATCCATGCAATGCAGTATGCAATGCAAAATTATGACATCACAATCCATGCAAAGCATCATGTAATGCAACATTATGACATCACAATCCATGCAATGCAGTATGCAATGCAAAATTATGACATCACAATCCATGCAATGCAGTATGCAATGCAAAATTATGACATCACAATCCATGCAAAGCATCATTTAATGCAACATTATGACATCACAATCCATGCAAAGCATCATTTAATGCAACATTATGACATCACAATCCATGCAATGCAGTATGCAATGCAAAATTATGACATCACAATCCATGCAATGCAGTATGCAATGCAAAATTATGACATCACAATCCATGCAATGCAGTATGCAATGCAAAATTATGACATCATAATCCATGCAAAGCATCATTTAATGCAAAAGTATGACATCACAATCCATGCAATGCAAAATTATGACATCATAATCCATGCAAAGCATCATTTAATGCAACATTATGACATCACAATCCATGCAATGCAGTATGCAATGCAAAATTATGACATCACAATCCATGCAATGCAGTATGCAATGCAAAATTATGACATCACAATCCATGCAATGCAGTATGCAATGCAAAATTATGACATCACAATCCATGCAAAGCATCATTTAATGCAACATTATGACATCACAATCCATGCAATGCAGTATGCAATGCAAAATTATGACATCACAATCCATGCAATGCAGTATGCAATGAAAAATTATGACATCATAATCCATGCAAAGCATCATTTAATGCTAAAGTATGACATCACAATCCATGCAATGCAGTATGCAATGCAAAATTATGACATCACAATCCATGCAATGCAGTATGCAATGCAAAATTATGACATCACAAGCCATGCAAAGCATCATTTAATGCAGCATTATGACATCACAATCCATGCAATGCAGTATGCAATGCAAAATTATGACATCATAATCCATGCAAAGCATCATTTAATGCAAAATTATGACATCACAATCCATGCAATGCAGTATGCAATGCAAAATTATGACATCATAATCCATGCAAAGCATCATTTAATGCAAAATTATGACATCACAATCCATGCAATGCAGTATGCAATGCAAAATTATGACATCATAATCCATGCAAAGCATCATTTAATGCAAAATTATGACATCACAATCCATGGAATGCAGTATGCAATGCAAAATTATGACATCACAATCCATACAATGCAGTATGCAATGCAAAATTATGACATCATAATCCATGCAAAGCATCATTTAATGCAAAAGTATGACATCACAATCCATGCAATGCAAAATTATGACATCACAATCCATGCAATGCAGTATGCAATGCAAAATTATGACATCATAATCCATGCAAAGCATCATTTAATGCAAACTTATGACATCACAATCCATGCAATGCAGTATGCAATGCAAAATTATGACATCATAATCCATGCAAAGCATCATTTAATGCAAAATTATGACATCGCAATCCATGCAATGCAGTATGCAATGCAAAATTATGACATCACAATCCATGCAAAGCATCATTTAATGCAGCATTATGACATCACAATCCATGCAATGCAGTATGCAATGCAAAATTATGACATCACAATCCATGCAATGCAGTATGCAATGCAAAATTATGACATCACAATCCATGCAATGCAGTATGCAATGCAAAATTATGACATCACAATCCATGCAAAGCATCATTTAATGCAACATTATGACATCACAATCCATGCAATGCAGTATGCAATGCAAAATTATGACATCATAATCCATGCAAAGCATCATTTAATGCAAAATTATGACATCATAATCCATGCAAAGCATCATTTAATGCAAAATTATGACATCACAATCCATGCAAAGCATCATGTAATGCAACATTATGACATCACAATCCATGCAATGCAGTATGCAATGCAAAATTATGACATCACAATCCATGCAAAGCATCATGTAATGCAACATTATGACATCACAATCCATGCAATGCAGTATGCAATGCAAAATTATGACATCACAATCCATGCAATGCAGTATGCAATGCAAAATTATGACATCACAATCCATGCAAACCATCATTTAATGCAACATTATGACATCACAATCCATGCAAAGCATCATTTAATGCAACATTATGACATCACAATCCATGCAATGCAGTATGCAATGCAAAATTATGACATCATAATCCATGCAAAGCATCATTTAATGCAAAAGTATGACATCACAATCCATGCAATGCAAAATTATGACATCACAATCCATGCAATGCAGTATGCAATGCAAAATTATGACATCATAATCCATGCAAAGCATCATTTAATGCAAAATTATGACATCACAATCCATGCAATGCAGTATGCAATGCAAAATTATGACATCATAATCCATGCAAAGCATCATTTAATGCAAAATTATGACATCACAATCCATGCAATGCAGTATGCAATGCAAAATTATGACATCATAATCCATGCAAAGCATCATTTAATGCAAAATTATGACATCACAATCCATGCAATGCAGTATGCAATGCAAAATTATGACATCACAATCCATGCAATGCAAAATTATGACATCACAATCCATGCAATGCAGTATGCAATGCAAAATTATGACATCACAAGCCATGCAAAGCATCATTTAATGCAGCATTATGACATCACAATCCATGCAATGCAGTATGCAATGCAAAATTATGACATCACAATCCATGCAATGCAAAATTATGACATCACAATCCATGCAATGCAGTATGCAATGCAAAATTATGACATCATAATCCATGCAAAGCATCATTTAATGCAAAAGTATGACATCACAATCCATGCAATGCAAAATTATGACATCACAATCCATGCAAAGCATCATTTAATGCAACATTATGACATCACAATCCATGCAATGCAGTATGCAATGCAAAATTATGACATCACAATCCATGCAATGCAGTATGCAATGCAAAATCATGACATCACAATCCATGCAATGCAGTATGCAATGCAAAATTATGACATCACAATCCATGCAATGCAGTATGCAATGCAAAATTATGACATCATAATCCATGCAAAGCATCATTTAATGCAACATTATGACATCACAATCCATGCAATGCAGTATGCAATGCAAAATTATGACATCATAATCCATGCAAAGCATCATTTAATGCAAAAGTATGACATCACAATCCATGCAATGCAAAATTATGACATCACAATCCATGCAATGCAGTATGCAACGCAAAATTATGACATCATAATCCATGCAAAGCATCATTTAATGCAAAATTATGACATCACAATCCATGCAATGCAGTATGCAATGCAAAATTATGACATCATAATCCATGCAAAGCATCATTTAATGCAAAATTATGACATCACAATCCATGCAATGCAGTATGCGATGCAAAATTATGACATCACAATCCATGCAAAGCATCATTTAATGCAACATTATGACATCACAATCCATGCAATGCAGTATGCAATGCAAAATTATGACATCACAATCCATGCAATGCAGTATGCAATGCAAAATTATGACATCATAATCCATGCAATGCAGTATGCAATGCAAAATTATGACATCACAATCCATGCAATGCAGTATGCAATGCAAAATTATGACATCATAATCCATGCAAAGCATCATTTAATGCAAAAGTATGACATCACAATCCATGCAATGCAAAATTATGACATCATAATCCATGCAAAGCATCATTTAATGCAACATTATGACATCACAATCCATGCAATGCAGTATGCAATGCAAAATTATGACATCACAATACATGCAATGCAGTATGCAATGCAAAATTATGACATCACAATCCATGCAATGCAGTATGCAATGCAAAATTATGACATCACAATCCATGCAAAGCATCATTTAATGCAACATTATGACATCACAATCCATGCAATGCAGTATGCAATGCAAAATTATGACATCACAATCCATGCAATGCAGTATGCAATGAAAAATTATGACATCATAATCCATGCAAAGCATCATTTAATGCTAAAGTATGACATCACAATCCATGCAATGCAGTATGCAATGCAAAATTATGACATCACAATCCATGCAATGCAGTATGCAATGCAAAATTATGACATCACAAGCCATGCAAAGCATCATTTAATGCAGCATTATGACATCACAATCCATGCAATGCAGTATGCAATGCAAAATTATGACATCATAATCCATGCAAAGCATCATTTAATGCAAAATTATGACATCACAATCCATGCAATGCAGTATGCAATGCAAAATTATGACATCATAATCCATGCAAAGCATCATTTAATGCAAAATTATGACATCACAATCCATGCAATGCAGTATGCAATGCAAAATTATGACATCATAATCCATGCAAAGCATCATTTAATGCAAAATTATGACATCACAATCCATGGAATGCAGTATGCAATGCAAAATTATGACATCACAATCCATACAATGCAGTATGCAATGCAAAATTATGACATCATAATCCATGCAAAGCATCATTTAATGCAAAAGTATGACATCACAATCCATGCAATGCAAAATTATGACATCACAATCCATGCAATGCAGTATGCAATGCAAAATTATGACATCATAATCCATGCAAAGCATCATTTAATGCAAACTTATGACATCACAATCCATGCAATGCAGTATGCAATGCAAAATTATGACATCATAATCCATGCAAAGCATCATTTAATGCAAAATTATGACATCGCAATCCATGCAATGCAGTATGCAATGCAAAATTATGACATCACAATCCATGCAAAGCATCATTTAATGCAGCATTATGACATCACAATCCATGCAATGCAGTATGCAATGCAAAATTATGACATCACAATCCATGCAATGCAGTATGCAATGCAAAATTATGACATCACAATCCATGCAATGCAGTATGCAATGCAAAATTATGACATCACAATCCATGCAAAGCATCATTTAATGCAACATTATGACATCACAATCCATGCAATGCAGTATGCAATGCAAAATTATGACATCATAATCCATGCAAAGCATCATTTAATGCAAAATTATGACATCATAATCCATGCAAAGCATCATTTAATGCAAAATTATGACATCACAATCCATGCAAAGCATCATGTAATGCAACATTATGACATCACAATCCATGCAATGCAGTATGCAATGCAAAATTATGACATCACAATCCATGCAAAGCATCATGTAATGCAACATTATGACATCACAATCCATGCAATGCAGTATGCAATGCAAAATTATGACATCACAATCCATGCAATGCAGTATGCAATGCAAAATTATGACATCACAATCCATGCAAACCATCATTTAATGCAACATTATGACATCACAATCCATGCAAAGCATCATTTAATGCAACATTATGACATCACAATCCATGCAATGCAGTATGCAATGCAAAATTATGACATCATAATCCATGCAAAGCATCATTTAATGCAAAAGTATGACATCACAATCCATGCAATGCAAAATTATGACATCACAATCCATGCAATGCAGTATGCAATGCAAAATTATGACATCATAATCCATGCAAAGCATCATTTAATGCAAAATTATGACATCACAATCCATGCAATGCAGTATGCAATGCAAAATTATGACATCATAATCCATGCAAAGCATCATTTAATGCAAAATTATGACATCACAATCCATGCAATGCAGTATGCAATGCAAAATTATGACATCATAATCCATGCAAAGCATCATTTAATGCAAAATTATGACATCACAATCCATGCAATGCAGTATGCAATGCAAAATTATGACATCACAATCCATGCAATGCAAAATTATGACATCACAATCCATGCAATGCAGTATGCAATGCAAAATTATGACATCACAAGCCATGCAAAGCATCATTTAATGCAGCATTATGACATCACAATCCATGCAATGCAGTATGCAATGCAAAATTATGACATCACAATCCATGCAATGCAAAATTATGACATCACAATCCATGCAATGCAGTATGCAATGCAAAATTATGACATCATAATCCATGCAAAGCATCATTTAATGCAAAAGTATGACATCACAATCCATGCAATGCAAAATTATGACATCACAATCCATGCAAAGCATCATTTAATGCAACATTATGACATCACAATCCATGCAATGCAGTATGCAATGCAAAATTATGACATCACAATCCATGCAATGCAGTATGCAATGCAAAATCATGACATCACAATCCATGCAATGCAGTATGCAATGCAAAATTATGACATCACAATCCATGCAATGCAGTATGCAATGCAAAATTATGACATCATAATCCATGCAAAGCATCATTTAATGCAACATTATGACATCACAATCCATGCAATGCAGTATGCAATGCAAAATTATGACATCATAATCCATGCAAAGCATCATTTAATGCAAAAGTATGACATCACAATCCATGCAATGCAAAATTATGACATCACAATCCATGCAATGCAGTATGCAACGCAAAATTATGACATCATAATCCATGCAAAGCATCATTTAATGCAAAATTATGACATCACAATCCATGCAATGCAGTATGCAATGCAAAATTATGACATCATAATCCATGCAAAGCATCATTTAATGCAAAATTATGACATCACAATCCATGCAATGCAGTATGCGATGCAAAATTATGACATCACAATCCATGCAAAGCATCATTTAATGCAACATTATGACATCACAATCCATGCAATGCAGTATGCAATGCAAAATTATGACATCACAATCCATGCAATGCAGTATGCAATGCAAAATTATGACATCATAATCCATGCAATGCAGTATGCAATGCAAAATTATGACATCACAATCCATGCAATGCAGTATGCAATGCAAAATTATGACATCATAATCCATGCAAAGCATCATTTAATGCAAAAGTATGACATCACAATCCATGCAATGCAAAATTATGACATCATAATCCATGCAAAGCATCATTTAATGCAACATTATGACATCACAATCCATGCAATGCAGTATGCAATGCAAAATTATGACATCACAATACATGCAATGCAGTATGCAATGCAAAATTATGACATCACAATCCATGCAATGCAGTATGCAATGCAAAATTATGACATCACAATCCATGCAAAGCATCATTTAATGCAACATTATGACATCACAATCCATGCAATGCAGTATGCAATGCAAAATTATGACATCACCATGCAATGCAGTATGCAATGAAAAATTATGACATCATAATCCATGCAAAGCATCATTTAATGCTAAAGTATGACATCACAATCCATGCAATGCAGTATGCAATGCAAAATTATGACATCACAATCCATGCAATGCAGTATGCAATGCAAAATTATGACATCACAAGCCATGCAAAGCATCATTTAATGCAGCATTATGACATCACAATCCATGCAATGCAGTATGCAATGCAAAATTATGACATCACAATCCATGCAATGCAGTATGTAATGCAAAATTATGACATCACAATCCATGCAATGCAGTATGCAATGCAAAATTATGACATCATAATCCATGCAAAGCATCATTTAATGCAAAAATATGACATCACAATCCATGCAATGCAAAATTATGACATCACAATCCATGCAAAGCATCATTTAATGCAACATTATGACATCACAATCCATGCAATGCAGTATGCAATGCAAAATTATGACATCACAATCCATGCAATGCAGTATGCAATGCAAAATTATGACATCACAATCCATGCAATGCAGTATGCAATGCAAAATTATGACATCACAATCCATGCAATGCAGTATGCAATGCAAAATTATGACATCATAATCCATGCAAAGCATCATTTAATGCAACATTATGACATCACAATCCATGCAATGCAGTATGCAATGCAAAATTATGACATCATAATCCATGCAAAGCATCATTTAATGCAAAAGTATGACATCACAATCCATGCAATGCAAAATTATGACATCACAATCCATGCAATGCAGTATGCAATGCAAAATTATGACATCATAATCCATGCAAAGCATCATTTAATGCAAAATTATGACATCACAATCCATGCAATGCAGTATGCAATGCAAAATTATGACATCATAATCCATGCAAAGCATCATATAATGCAAAATTATGACATCACAATCCATGCAATGCAGTATGCGATGCAAAATTATGACATCACAATCCATGCAAAGCATCATTTAATGCAACATTATGACATCACAATCCATGCAATGCAGTATGCAATGCAACATTATGACATCACAATCCATGCAAAGCATCATTTAATGCAACATTATGACATCACAATCCATGCAATGCAGTATGCAATGCAAAATTATGACATCACAATCCATGCAATGCAGAATGCAATGCAAAATTATGACATCACAACCCATGCAATGCAGTATGCAATGCAAAATTATGACATCATAATCCATGCAAAGCATCATTTAATGCAAAATTATGACATCACAATCCATGCAATGCAGTATGCAATGCAAAATTATGACATCACAATCCATGCAATGCAGTATGCAATGCAAAATTATGACATCACAATCCATGCAATGAGGTATGCAATGCAAAATTATGACATCACAATCCATGCAATGCAAAATTATGACATCACAATCCATGCAATGCAGTATGCAATGCAAAATTATGACATCATAATCCATGCAAAGCATCATTTAATGCAAAGTTATGACATCACAATCCATGCAATGCAGTATGCAATGCAAAATTATGACATCACAATCCATGCAAAGCATCATTTAATGCAACATTATGACATCACAATCCATGCAATGCAGTATGCAATGCAAAATTATGACATCACAATCCATGCAATGCAGTATGCAATGCAAAATTATGACATCACAATCCATGCAAAGCATAATTTAATGCTAAAGTATGACATCACAATCCATGCAATGCAGTATGCAATGCAAAATTATGACATCACAATCCATGCAATGAGGTATGCAATGCAAAATTATGACATCATAATCCATGCAAAGCATCATTTAATGCAAAAGTATGACATCACAATCCATGCAATGCAAAATTATGACATCACAATCCATGCAATGCAGTATGCAATGCAAAATTATGACATCATAATCCATGCAAAGCATCATTTAATGCAAAATTATGACATCACAATCCATGCAATGCAGTATGCAATGCAAAATAATGACATCATAATCCATGCAAAGCATCATTTAATGCAAAATTATGACATCACAATCCATGCAATGCAGTATGCGATGCAAAATTATGACATCACAATCCATGCAATGCAGTATGCAATGCAACATTATGACATCATAATCCATGCAAAGCATCATTTAATGCAAAATTATGACATCACAATCCATGCAATGCAGTATGCAATGCAAAATTATGACATCATAATCCATGCAAAGCATCATTTAATGCAAAATTATGACATCACAATCCATGCAATGCAGTATGCAATGCAAAATTATGACATCATAATCCATGCAAAGCATCATTTAATGCAAAATTATGACATCACAATCCATGGAATGCAGTATGCAATGCAAAATTATGACATCACAATCCATACAATGCAGTATGCAATGCAAAATTATGACATCATAATCCATGCAAAGCATCATTTAATGCAAAATTATGACATCGCAATCCATGCAATGCAGTATGCAATGCAAAATTATGACATCACAATCCATGCAAAGCATCATTTAATGCAGCATTATGACATCACAATCCATGCAATGCAGTATGCAATGCAAAATTATGACATCACAATCCATGCAATGCAGTATGCAATGCAAAATTATGACATCACAATCCATGCAATGCAGTATGCAATGCAAAATTATGACATCACAATCCATGCAAAGCATCATTTAATGCAACATTATGACATCACAATCCATGCAATGCAGTATGCAATGCAAAATTATGACATCACAATCCATGCAATGCAGAATGCAATGCAAAATTATGACATCACAACCCATGCAATGCAGTATGCAATGCAAAATTATGACATCATAATCCATGCAAAGCATCATTTAATGCAAAATTATGACATCACAATCCATGCAATGCAGTATGCAATGCAAAATTATGACATCACAATCCATGCAAAGCATCATTTAATGCAACATTATGACATCACAATCCATGCAATGCAGTATGCAATGCAAAATTATGACATCACAATCCATGCAATGCAGTATGCAATGCAAAATTATGACATCACAATCCATGCAATGCAGTATGCAATGCAAAATTATGACATCATAATCCATGCAAAGCATCATTTAATGCAAAATTATGACATCACAATCCTTGCAATGCAGTATGCAATGCAAAATTATGACATCACAATCCATGCAATGCAGTATGCAATGCAAAATGATGACATCACAATCCATGCAAAGCATCATTTAATGCAACATTATGACATCACAATCCATGCAATGCAGTATGCAATGCAAAATTATGACATCACAATCCATGCAATGCAGTATGCAATGCAAAATTATGACATCACAATCCATGCAATGAGGTATGCAATGCAAAATTATGACATCACAATCCATGCAATGCAAAATTATGACATCACAATCCATGCAATGCAGTATGCAATGCAAAATTATGACATCATAATCCATGCAAAGCATCATTTAATGCAAAGTTATGACATCACAATCCATGCAATGCAGTATGCAATGCAAAATTATGACATCACAATCCATGCAAAGCATCATTTAATGCAACATTATGACATCACAATCCATGCAATGCAGTATGCAATGCAAAATTATGACATCACAATCCATGCAATGCAGTATGCAATGCAAAATTATGACATCACAATCCATGCAAAGCATAATTTAATGCTAAAGTATGACATCACAATCCATGCAATGCAGTATGCAATGCAAAATTATGACATCACAATCCATGCAATGCAGTATGCAATGCAAAATTATGACATCATAATCCATGCAAAGCATCATTTAATGCAAAATTATGACTTCACAATCCATGCAATGCAGTATGCAATGCAAAATTATGACATCACAATCCATGCAAAGCATCATTTAATGCAACATTATGACATCACAATCCATGCAATGCAGTATGCGATGCAAAATTATGACATCACAATCCATGCAATGCAAAATTATGACATCACAATCCATGCAATGCATCATTTAATGCAAAATTATGACATCACAATCCATGCAATGCAGTATGCAATGCAAAATAATGACATCATAATCCATGCAAAGCATCATTTAATGCAAAATTATGACATCACAATCCATGCAATGCAGTATGCGATGCAAAATTATGACATCACAATCCATGCAATGCAGTATGCAATGCAAAATTATGACATCATAATCCATGCAAAGCATCATTTAATGCAAAATTATGACATCACAATCCATGCAATGCAGTATGCAATGCAAAATTATGACATCATAATCAATGCAAAGCATCATTTAATGCAAAATTATGACATCACAATCCATGCAATGCAGTATGCAATGCAAAATTATGATATCACAATCCATGCAAAGCATCATTTAATGCAACATTATGACATCACAATCCATGCAATGCAGTATGCAATGCAAAATTATGACATCACAATCCATGCAATGCAGTATGCAATGCAAAATTATGACATCACAATCCATGCAAAGCATCATTTAATGCAACATTATGACATCACAATCCATGCAATGCAGTATGCAATGCAAAATTATGACATCACAATCCATGCAATGCAGTATGCAATGCAAAATTATGACATCACAATCCATGCAATGCAGTATGCAATGCAAAATTATGACATCACAATCCATGCAAAGCATCATTTAATGCAACATTATGACATCACAATCCATGCAAAGCATCATTTAATGCAACATTATGACATCACAATCCATGCAATGCAGTATGCAATGCAAAATTATGACATCACAATCCATGCAATGCAGTATGCAATGCAAAATTATGACATCACAATCCATGCAATGCATCATTTAATGCAAAATTATGACATCACAATCCATGCAATGCAGTATGCGATGCAAAATTATGACATCATAATCCATGCAAAGCATCATTTAATGCAAAATTATGACATCACAATCCATGCAATGCAGTATGCAATGCAAAATTATGGCATCATAATCCATGCAAAGCATCATTTAATGCAAAATTATGACATCACAATCCATGCAATGCAGTATGCGATGCAAAATTATGACATCACAATCCATGCAATGCAGTATGCAATGCAAAATTATGACATCATAATCCATGCAAAGCATCATTTAATGCAAAATTATGACATCACAATCCATGCAATGCAGTATGCAATGCAAAATTATGACATCATAATCCATGATAAGCATCATTTAATGCAAAATTATGACATCACAATCCATGCAATGCAGTATGCAATGCAAAATTATGACGTCACAATCCATGCAATGCAGTATGCAATGCAAAATTATGACATCACAATCCATGCAAAGCATCATTTAATGCTAAAGTATGACATCACAATCCATGCAATGCAGTATGCAATGCAAAATTATGACATCACAATCCATGCAATGCAGTATGCAATGCAAAAATATGACATCATAATCCATGCAAAGCATCATTTAATGCAAAATTATGACATCACAATCCATGCAATGCAGTATGCAATGCAAAATTATGACATCACAATCCATGCAAAGCATCATTAAATGCAACATTATGACATCACAATCCATGCAATGCAGTATGCAATGCTAAATTATGACATCACAATCCATGCAATGCAGTAAGTAATGCAAAATTATGACATCACAATCCATGCAATGCATCATTTAATGCAAAATTATGACATCACAAACCATGCAATGCAGTATGCGATACAAAATTATGACATCATAATCCATGCAAAGCATCATTTAATGCAAAATTATGACATCACAATCCATGCAATGCAGTATGCAATGCAAAATTATGACATCATAATCCATGCAAAGCATCATTTAATGCAACATTATGACATCACAATCCATGCAATGCAGTATGCAATGCAAAATTATGACATCACAATCCATGCAATGCAGTATGCAATGCAAAATTATGACATCATAATCCATGCAAAGCATCATTTAATGCAACATTATGACATCACAATCCATGCAATGCAGTATGCAATGCAAAATTATGACATCACAATCCATGCAAAGCATCATTTAATGCAAAAGTATGACATCACAATCCATGCAATGCAAAATTATGACATCACAATCCATGCAATGCAGTATGCAATGCAAAATTATGACATCATAATCCATGCAAAGCATCATTTAATGCAAAATTATGACATCACAATCCATGCAATGCAGTATGCAATGCAAAATTATGACATCATAATCCATGCAAAGCATCATTTAATGCAAAATTATGACATCACAATCCATGCAATGCAGTATGCGATGCAAAATTATGACATCACAATCCATGCAAAGCATCATTTAATGCAACATTATGACATCACAATCCATGCAATGCAGTATGCAATGCAAAATTATGACATCACAATCCATGCAATGCAGTATGCAATGCAAAATTATGACATCACAATCCATGCAATGCAGTATGCAATGCAAAATTATGACATCACAATCCATGCAATGCAGTATGCAATGCAAAATTATGACATCATAATCCATGCAAAGCATCATTTAATGCAAAAGTATGACATCACAATCCATGCAATGCAAAATTATGACATCATAATCCATGCAAAGCATCATTTAATGCAACATTATGACATCACAATCCATGCAATGCAGTATGCAATGCAAAATTATGACATCACAATCCATGCAATGCAGTATGCAATGCAAAATTATGACATCATAATCCATGCAAAGCATCATTTAATGCTAAAGTATGACATCACAATCCATGCAATGCAGTATGCAATGCAAAATTATGACATCGCAATCCATGCAATGCAGTATGCAATGCAAAATTATGACATCATAATCCATGCAAAGCATCATTTAATGCAAAATTATGACATCACAATCCATGCAATGCAGTATGCAATGCAAAAGTATGACATCACAACCCATGCAATGCAGTATGCAATGCAAAATTATGACATCACAATCCATGCAAAGCATCATTTAATGCAACATTATGACATCACAATCCATGCAATGCAGTATGCAATGCAAAATTATGACATCACAATCCATGCAATGCAGTATGCAATGCAAAATTATGACATCACAATCCATGCAATGCAGTATGCAATGCAAAATTATGACATCACAATCCATGCAATGAGGTATGCAATGCAAAATTATGACATCATAATCCATGCAAAGCATCATTTAATGCAAAAGTATGACATCACAATCCATGCAATGCAAAATTATGACATCACAATCCATGCAATGCAGTATGCAATGCAAAATTATGACATCATAATCCATGCAAAGCATCATTTAATGCAAAATTATGACATCACAATCCATGCAATGCAGTATGCAATGCAAAATAATGACATCATAATCCATGCAAAGCATCATTTAATGCAAAATTATGACATCACAATCCATGCAATGCAGTATGCGATGCAAAATTATGACATCACAATCCATGCAATGCAGTATGCAATGCAACATTATGACATCATAATCCATGCAAAGTATCATTTAATGCAAAATTATGACATCACAATCCATGCAATGCAGTATGCAATGCAAAATTATGACATCATAATCCATGCAAAGCATCATTTAATGCAAAATTATGACATCACAATCCATGCAATGCAGTATGCAATGCAAAATTATGACATCATAATCCATGCAAAGCATCATTTAATGCAAAATTATGACATCACAATCCATGCAATGCAGTATGCAATGCAAAATTATGACATCATAATCCATGCAAAGCATCATTTAATGCAAAATTATGACATCACAATCCATGGAATGCAGTATGCAATGCAAAATTATGACATCACAATCCATACAATGCAGTATGCAATGCAAAATTATGACATCATAATCCATGCAAAGCATCATTTAATGCAAAATTATGACATCGCAATCCATGCAATGCAGTATGCAATGCAAAATTATGACATCACAATCCATGCAAAGCATCATTTAATGCAGCATTATGACATCACAATCCATGCAATGCAGTATGCAATGCAAAATTATGACATCACAATCCATGCAATGCAGTATGCAATGCAAAATTATGACATCACAATCCATGCAATGCAGTATGCAATGCAAAATTATGACATCACAATCCATGCAAAGCATCATTTAATGCAACATTATGACATCACAATCCATGCAATGCAGTATGCAATGCAAAATTATGACATCACAATCCATGCAATGCAGAATGCAATGCAAAATTATGACATCACAACCCATGCAATGCAGTATGCAATGCAAAATTATGACATCATAATCCATGCAAAGCATCATTTAATGCAAAATTATGACATCACAATCCATGCAATGCAGTATGCAATGCAAAATTATGACATCACAATCCATGCAAAGCATCATTTAATGCACCATTATGACATCACAATCCATGCAATGCAGTATGCAATGCAAAATTATGACATCACAATCCATGCAATGCAGTATGCAATGCAAAATTATGACATCACAATCCATGCAATGCAGTATGCAATGCAAAATTATGACATCACAATCCATGCAATGAGGTATGCAATGCAAAATTATGACATCATAATCCATGCAAAGCATCATTTAATGCAAAAGTATGACATCACAATCCATGCAATGCAAAATTATGACATCACAATCCATGCAATGCAGTATGCAATGCAAAATTATGACATCATAATCCATGCAAAGCATCATTTAATGCAAAATTATGACATCACAATCCATGCAATGCAGTATGCAATGCAAAATAATGACATCATAATCCATGCAAAGCATCATTTAATGCAAAATTATGACATCACAATCCATGCAATGCAGTATGTGATGCAAAATTATGACATCACAATCCATGCAATGCAGTATGCAATGCAACATTATGACATCATAATCCATGCAAAGTATCATTTAATGCAAAATTATGACATCACAATCCATGCAATGCAGTATGCAATGCAAAATTATGACATCATAATCCATGCAAAGCATCATTTAATGCAAAATTATGACATCACAATCCATGCAATGCAGTATGCAATGCAAAATTATGACATCATAATCCATGCAAAGCATCATTTAATGCAAAATTATGACATCACAATCCATGCAATGCAGTATGCAATGCAAAATTATGACATCATAATCCATGCAAAGCATCATTTAATGCAAAATTATGACATCACAATCCATGGAATGCAGTATGCAATGCAAAATTATGACATCACAATCCATACAATGCAGTATGCAATGCAAAATTATGACATCATAATCCATGCAAAGCATCATTTAATGCAAAATTATGACATCGCAATCCATGCAATGCAGTATGCAATGCAAAATTATGACATCACAATCCATGCAAAGCATCATTTAATGCAGCATTATGACATCACAATCCATGCAATGCAGTATGCAATGCAAAATTATGACATCACAATCCATGCAATGCAGTATGCAATGCAAAATTATGACATCACAATCCATGCAATGCAGTATGCAATGCAAAATTATGACATCACAATCCATGCAAAGCATCATTTAATGCAACATTATGACATCACAATCCATGCAATGCAGTATGCAATGCAAAATTATGACATCACAATCCATGCAATGCAGAATGCAATGCAAAATTATGACATCACAACCCATGCAATGCAGTATGCAATGCAAAATGATGACATCATAATCCATGCAAAGCATCATTTAATGCAAAATTATGACATCACAATCCATGCAATGCAGTATGCAATGCAAAATTATGACATCACAATCCATGCAAAGCATCATTTAATGCACCATTATGACATCACAATCCATGCAATGCAGTATGCAATGCAAAATTATGACATCACAATCCATGCAATGCAGTATGCAATGCAAAATTATGACATCACAATCCATGCAATGCAGTATGCAATGCAAAATTATGACATCACAATCCATGCAAAGCATCATTTAATGCAACATTATGACATCACAATCCATGCAATGCAGTATGCAATGCAAAATTATGACATCACAATCCATGCAATGCAGTATGCAATGCAAAATTATGACATCACAATCCATGCAAAGCATCATTTAATGCTAAAGTATGACATCACAATCCATGCAATGCAGTATGCAATGCAAAATTATGACATCACAATCCATGCAATGCAGTATGCAATGCAAAATTATGACATCACAATCCATGCAATGCATCATTTAATGCAAAATTATGACATCACAATCCATGCAATGCAGTATGCGATGCAAAATTATGACATCACAATCCATGCAATGCAGTATGCAATGCAAAATTATGACATCACAATCCATGCAAATCATCATTTAATGCAACATTATGACATCACAATCCATGCAATGCAGTATGCAATGCAAAATTATGACATCACAATCCATGCAATGCATCATTTAATGCAAAATTATGACATCACAAACCATGCAATGCAGTATGCGATGCAAAATTATGACATCATAATCCATGCAAAGCATCATTTAATGCAAAATTATGACATCACAATCCATGCAATGCAGTATGCAATGCAAAATTATGACATCACAATCCATGCAAAGCATCATTTAATGCAACATTATGACATCACAATCCATGCAATGCAGTATGCAATGCAAAATTATGACATCACAATCCATGCAATGCAGTATGCAATGCAAAATTATGACATCACAATCCATGCAAAGCATCATTTAATGCAACATTATGACATCACAATCCATGCAATGCAGTATGCAATGCAAAATTATGACATCACAATCCATGCAATGCAGTATGCAATGCAAAATTATGACATCACAATCCATGCAAAGCATCATTTAATGCTAAAGTATGACATCACAATCCATGCAATGCAGTATGCAATGCAAAATTATGACATCACAATCCATGCAATGCAGTATGCAATGCAAAATTATGACATCATAATCCATGCAAAGCATCATTTAATGCAAAATTATGACATCACAATCCATGCAATGCAGTATGCAATGCAAAATTATGACATCACAATCCATGCAAAGCATCATTTAATGCAACATTATGACATCACAATCCATGCAATGCAGTATGCAATGCAAAATTATGACATCACAATCCATGCAATGCATCATTTAATGCAAAATTATGACATCACAATCCATGCAATGCAGTATGCAATGCAAAATAATGACATCATAATCCATGCAAAGCATCATTTAATGCAAAATTATGACATCACAATCCATGCAAAGCATCATTTAATGCAACATTATGACATCACAATCCATGCAATGCAGTATGCAATGCAAAATTATGACATCACAATCCATGCAATGCAGTATGCAATGCAAAATTATGACATCACAATCCATGCAATGCATCATTTAATGCAAAATTATGACATCACAATCCATGCAATGCAGTATGCGATGCAAAATTATGACATCACAATCCATGCAATGCAGTATGCAATGCAAAATTATGACATCACAATCCATGCAAATCATCATTTAATGCAACATTATGACATCACAATCCATGCAATGCAGTATGCAATGCAAAATTATGACATCACAATCCATGCAATGCAGTATGCAATGCAAAATTATGACATCACAATCCATGCAAAGCATAATTTAATGCTAAAGTATGACATCACAATCCATGCAATGCAGTATGCAATGCAAAATTATGACATCACAATCCATGCAATGCAGTATGCAATGCAAAATTATGACATCATAATCCATGCAAAGCATCATTTAATGCAAAATTATGACATCACAATCCATGCAATGCAGTATGCAATGCAAAATTATGACATCACAATCCATGCAAAGCATCATTTAATGCAACATTATGACATCACAATCCATGCAATGCAGTATGCAATGCAAAATTATGACATCACAATCCATGCAATGCAGTATGCAATGCAAAATTATGACATCACAATCCATGCAATGCATCATTTAATGCAAAATTATGACATCACAATCCATGCAATGCAGTATGCAATGCAAAATAATGACATCATAATCCATGCAAAGCATCATTTAATGCAAAATTATGACATCACAATCCATGCAATGCAGTATGCGATGCAAAATTATGACATCACAATCCATGCAATGCAGTATGCAATGCAAAATTATGACATCATAATCCATGCAAAGCATCATTTAATGCAAAATTATGACATCACAATCCATGCAATGCAGTATGCAATGCAAAATTATGACATCACAATCCATGCAAAGCATCATTTAATGCAACATTATGACATCACAATCCATGCAATGCAGTATGCAATGCAAAATTATGACATCACAATCCATGCAATGCAGTATGCAATGCAAAATTATGACATCACAATCCATGCAAAGCATCATTTAATGCAACATTATGACATCACAATCCATGCAATGCAGTATGCAATGCAAAATTATGACATCACAATCCATGCAATGCAGTATGCAATGCAAAATTATGACATCACAATCCATGCAATGCAGTATGCAATGCAAAATTATGACATCACAATCCATGCAAAGCATCATTTAATGCAACATTATGACATCACAATCCATGCAAAGCATCATTTAATGCAACATTATGACATCACAATCCATGCAATGCAGTATGCAATGCAAAATTATGACATCACAATCCATGCAATGCAGTATGCAATGCAAAATTATGACATCACAATCCATGCAAAGCATCATTTAATGCAACATTATGACATCACAATCCATGCAATGCAGTATGCAATGCAAAATTATGACATCACAATCCATGCAATGCAGTATGCAATGCAAAATTATGACATCACAATCCATGCAATGCAGTATGCAATGCAAAATTATGACATCACAATCCATGCAAAGCATCATTTAATGCAACATTATGACATCACAATCCATGCAATGCAGTATGCAATGCAAAATTATGACATCACAATCCATGCAATGCATCATTTAATGCAAAATTATGACATCACAATCCATGCAATGCAGTATGCAATGCAAAATAATGACATCATAATCCATGCAAAGCATCATTTAATGCAACATTATGACATCACAATCCATGCAATGCAGTATGCAATACAAAATTATGACATCACAATCCATGCAATGCAGTATGCAATGCAAAATTATGACACCACAATCCATGCAAAGCATCATTTAATGCAACATTATGACATCACAATCCATGCAATGCAGTATGCAATGCAAAATTATGACATCACAATCCATGCAATGCAGTATGCAATGCAAAATTATGACATCACAATCCATGCAATGCATCATTTAATGCAAAATTATGACATCACAATCCATGCAATGCAGTATGCGATGCAAAATTATGACATCACCATCCATGCAATGCAGTATGCAATGCAAAATTATGACATCACAATCCATGCAAATCATCATTTAATGCAACATTATGACATCACAATCCATGCAATGCAGTATGCAATGCAAAATTATGACATCACAATCCATGCAATGCAGTATGCAATGCAAAATTATGACATCACAATCCATGCAAAGCATAATTTAATGCTAAAGTATGACATCACAATCCATGCAATGCAGTATGCAATGCAAAATTATGACATCACAATCCATGCAATGCAGTATGCAATGCAAAATTATGACATCATAATCCATGCAAAGCATCATTTAATGCAAAATTATGACATCACAATCCATGCAATGCAGTATGCAATGCAAAATTATGACATCACAATCCATGCAAAGCATCATTTAATGCAACATTATGACATCACAATCCATGCAATGCAGTATGCAATGCAAAATTATGACATCACAATCCATGCAATGCAGTATGCAATGCAAAATTATGACATCACAATCCATGCAATGCATCATTTAATGCAAAATTATGACATCACAATCCATGCAATGCAGTATGCAATGCAAAATAATGACATCATAATCCATGCAAAGCATCATTTAATGCAAAATTATGACATCACAATCCATGCAATGCAGTATGCGATGCAAAATTATGACATCACAATCCATGCAATGCAGTATGCAATGCAAAATTATGACATCATAATCCATGCAAAGCATCATTTAATGCTAAATTATGACATCACAATCCATGCAATGCAGTATGCAATGCAAAATTATGACATCACAATCCATGCAAAGCATCATTTAATGCAACATTATGACATCACAATCCATGCAATGCAGTATGCAATGCAAAATTATGACATCACAATCCATGCAATGCAGTATGCAATGCAAAATTATGACATCACAATCCATGCAAAGCATCATTTAATGCAACATTATGACATCACAATCCATGCAATGCAGTATGCAATGCAAAATTATGACATCACAATCCATGCAATGCAGTATGCAATGCAAAATTATGACATCACAATCCATGCAATGCAGTATGCAATGCAAAATTATGACATCACAATCCATGCAAAGCATCATTTAATGCAACATTATGACATCACAATCCATGCAAAGCATCATTTAATGCAACATTATGACATCACAATCCATGCAATGCAGTATGCAATGCAAAATTATGACATCACAATCCATGCAATGCAGTATGCAATGCAAAATTATGACATCACAATCCATGCAATGCATCATTTAATGCAAAATTATGACATCACAATCCATGCAATGCAGTATGCGATGCAAAATTATGACATCATAATCCATGCAAAGCATCATTTAATGCAAAATTATGACATCACAATCCATGCAATGCAGTATGCAATGCAAAATTATGGCATCATAATCCATGCAAAGCATCATTTAATGCAAAATTATGACATCACAATCCATGCAATGCAGTATGCGATGCAAAATTATGACATCACAATCCATGCAATGCAGTATGCAATGCAAAATTATGACATCATAATCCATGCAAAGCATCATTTAATGCAAAATTATGACATCACAATCCATGCAATGCAGTATGCAATGCAAAATTATGACATCATAATCCATGCAAAGCATCATTTAATGCAAAATTATGACATCACAATCCATGCAATGCAGTATGCAATGCAAAATTATGACATCACAATCCATGCAATGCAGTATGCAATGCAAAATTATGACATCACAATCCATGCAAAGCATCATTTAATGCAACATTATGACATCACAATCCATGCAATGCAGTATGCAATGCAAAATTATGACATCACAATCCATGCAATGCAGTATGCAATGCAAAATTATGACATCACAATCCATGCAATGAGGTATGCAATGCAAAATTATGACATCACAATCCATGCAATGCAAAATTATGACATCACAATCCATGCAATGCAGTATGCAATGCAAAATTATGACATCATAATCCATGCAAAGCATCATTTAATGCAAAGTTATGACATCACAATCCATGCAATGCAGTATGCAATGCAAAATTATGACATCACAATCCATGCAAAGCATCATTTAATGCAACATTATGACATCACAATCCATGCAATGCAGTATGCAATGCAAAATTATGACATCACAATCCATGCAATGCAGTATGCAATGCAAAATTATGACATCACAATCCATGCAAAGCATAATTTAATGCTAAAGTATGACATCACAATCCATGCAATGCAGTATGCAATGCAAAATTATGACATCACAATCCATGCAATGCAGTATGCAATGCAAAATTATGACATCATAATCCATGCAAAGCATCATTTAATGCAAAATTATGACATCACAATCCATGCAATGCAGTATGCAATGCAAAATTATGACATCATAATCAATGCAAAGCATCATTTAATGCAAAATTATGACATCACAATCCATGCAATGCAGTATGCAATGCAAAATTATGACATCACAATCCATGCAAAGCATCATTTAATGCAACATTATGACATCACAATCCATGCAATGCAGTATGCAATGCAAAATTATGACATCACAATCCATGCAATGCAGTATGCAATGCAAAATTATGACATCACAATCCATGCAAAGCATCATTTAATGCAACATTATGACATCACAATCCATGCAATGCAGTATGCAATGCAAAATTATGACATCACAATCCATGCAATGCAGTATGCAATGCAAAATTATGACATCACAATCCATGCAATGCAGTATGCAATGCAAAATTATGTCGTCACAATCCATGCAATGCAGTATGCAATGCAAAATTATGACATCACAATCCATGCAAAGCATCATTTAATGCTAAAGTATGACATCACAATCCATGCAATGCAGTATGCAATGCAAAATTATGACATCACAATCCATGCAATGCAGTATGCAATGCAAAAATATGACATCATAATCCATGCAAAGCATCATTTAATGCAAAATTATGACATCACAATCCATGCAATGCAGTATGCAATGCAAAATTATGACATCATAATCAATGCAAAGCATCATTTAATGCAAAATTATGACATCACAATCCATGCAATGCAGTATGCAATGCAAAATTATGACATCACAATCCATGCAAAGCATCATTTAATGCAACATTATGACATCACAATCCATGCAATGCAGTATGCAATGCAAAATTATGACATCACAATCCATGCAATGCAGTATGCAATGCAAAATTATGACATCACAATCCATGCAAAGCATCATTTAATGCAACATTATGACATCACAATCCATGCAATGCAGTATGCAATGCAAAATTATGACATCACAATCCATGCAATGCAGTATGCAATGCAAAATTATGACATCACAATCCATGCAATGCAGTATGCAATGCAAAATTATGACGTCACAATCCATGCAATGCAGTATGCAATGCAAAATGATGACATCACAATCCATGCAAAGCATCATTTAATGCTAAAGTATGACATCACAATCCATGCAATGCAGTATGCAATGCAAAATTATGACATCACAATCCATGCAATGCAGTATGCAATGCAAAAATATGACATCATAATCCATGCAAAGCATCATTTAATGCAAAATTATGACATCACAATCCATGCAATGCAGTATGCAATGCAAAATTATGACATCATAATCCATGCAATGCATCATTTAATGCAACATTATGACATCACAATCCATGCAATGCAGTATGCAATGCAAAATTATGACATCACAATCCATGCAATGCAGTATGCAATGCAAAAATATGACATCATAATCCATGCAAAGCATCATTTAATGCAAAATTATGACATCACAATCCATGCAATGCAGTATGCAATGCAAAATTATGACATCATAATCAATGCAAAGCATCATTTAATGCAAAATCATGACATCACAATCCATGCAATGCAGTATGCAATGCAAAATTATGACATCACAATCCATGCAAAGCATCATTTAATGCAACATTATGACATCACAATCCATGCAATGCAGTATGCAATGCAAAATTATGACATCACAATCCATGCAATGCAGTATGCAATGCAAAATTATGACATCACAATCCATGCAAAGCATCATTTAATGCAACATTATGACATCACAATCCATGCAATGCAGTATGCAATGCAAAATTATGACATCACAATCCATGCAATGCAGTATGCAATGCAAAATTATGACATCACAATCCATGCAATGCAGTATGCAATGCAAAATTATGACATCACAATCCATGCAATGCAGTATGCAATGCAAAATTATGACATCACAATCCATGCAATGCAGTATGCAATGCAAAATTATGACGTCACAATCCATGCAATGCAGTATGCAATGCAAAATTATGACATCACAATCCATGCAAAGCATCATTTAATGCTAAAGTATGACATCACAATCCATGCAATGCAGTATGCAATGCAAAATTATGACATCACAATCCATGCAATGCAGTATGCAATGCAAAAATATGACATCATAATCCATGCAAAGCATCATTTAATGCAAAATTATGACATCACAATCCATGCAATGCAGTATGCAATGCAAAATTATGACATCATAATCCATGCAATGCATCATTTAATGCAACATTATGACATCACAATCCATGCAATGCAGTATGCAATGCAAAATTATGACATCACAATCCATGCAATGCAGTATGCAATGCAAAAATATGACATCATAATCCATGCAAAGCATCATTTAATGCAAAATTATGACATCACAATCCATGCAATGCAGTATGCAATGCAAAATTATGACATCATAATCAATGCAAAGCATCATTTAATGCAAAATTATGACATCACAATCCATGCAATGCAGTATGCAATGCAAAATTATGACATCACAATCCATGCAAAGCATCATTTAATGCAACATTATGACATCACAATCCATGCAATGCAGTATGCAATGCAAAATTATGACATCACAATCCATGCAATGCAGTATGCAATGCAAAATTATGACATCACAATCCATGCAAAGCATCATTTAATGCAACATTATGACATCACAATCCATGCAATGCAGTATGCAATGCAAAATTATGACATCACAATCCATGCAATGCAGTATGCAATGCAAAAATATGACATCATAATCCATGCAAAGCATCATTTAATGCAAAATTATGACATCACAATCCATGCAATGCAGTATGCAATGCAAAATTATGACATCATAATCCATGCAATGCATCATTTAATGCAACATTATGACATCACAATCCATGCAATGCAGTATGCAATGCAAAATTATGACATCACAATCCATGCAATGCAGTATGCAATGCAAAAATATGACATCATAATCCATGCAAAGCATCATTTAATGCAAAATTATGACATCACAATCCATGCAATGCAGTATGCAATGCAAAATTATGACATCATAATCAATGCAAAGCATCATTTAATGCAAAATTATGACATCACAATCCATGCAATGCAGTATGCAATGCAAAATTATGACATCACAATCCATGCAAAGCATCATTTAATGCAACATTATGACATCACAATCCATGCAATGCAGTATGCAATGCAAAATTATGACATCACAATCCATGCAATGCAGTATGCAATGCAAAAATATGACATCATAATCCATGCAAAGCATCATTTAATGCAAAATTATGACATCACAATCCATGCAATGCAGTATGCAATGCAAAATTATGACATCATAATCCATGCAATGCATCATTTAATGCAACATTATGACATCACAATCCATGCAATGCAGTATGCAATGCAAAATTATGACATCACAATCCATGCAATGCAGTATGCAATGCAAAAATGTGTGACATCATAATCCATGCAAAGCATCATTTAATGCAAAATTATGACATCACAATCCATGCAATGCAGTATGCAATGCAAAATTATGACATCATAATCAATGCAAAGCATCATTTAATGCTAAAGTATGACATCACAATCCATGCAATGCAGTATGCAATGCAAAATTATGACATCACAATCCATGCAATGCAGTATGCAATGCAAAAATATGACATCATAATCCATGCAAAGCATCATTTAATGCAAAATTATGACATCACAATCCATGCAATGCAGTATGCAATGCAAAATTATGACATCATAATCAATGCAAAGCATCATTTAATGCAAAATTATGACATCACAATCCATGCAATGCAGTATGCAATGCAAAATTATGACATCACAATCCATGCAAAGCATCATTTAATGCAACATTATGACATCACAATCCATGCAATGCAGTATGCAATGCAAAATTATGACATCACAATCCATGCAATGCAGTATGCAATGCAAAATTATGACATCACAATCCATGCAAAGCATCATTTAATGCAACATTATGACATCACAATCCATGCAATGCAGTATGCAATGCAAAATTATGACATCACAATCCATGCAATGCAGTATGCAATGCAAAATTATGACATCACAATCCATGCAATGCAGTATGCAATGCAAAATTATGACGTCACAATCCATGCAATGCAGTATGCAATGCAAAATGATGACATCACAATCCATGCAAAGCATCATTTAATGCTAAAGTATGACATCACAATCCATGCAATGCAGTATGCAATGCAAAATTATGACATCACAATCCATGCAATGCAGTATGCAATGCAAAAATATGACATCATAATCCATGCAAAGCATCATTTAATGCAAAATTATGACATCACAATCCATGCAATGCAGTATGCAATGCAAAATTATGACATCATAATCCATGCAATGCATCATTTAATGCAACATTATGACATCACAATCCATGCAATGCAGTATGCAATGCAAAATTATGACATCACAATCCATGCAATGCAGTATGCAATGCAAAAATATGACATCATAATCCATGCAAAGCATCATTTAATGCAAAATTATGACATCACAATCCATGCAATGCAGTATGCAATGCAAAATTATGACATCATAATCAATGCAAAGCATCATTTAATGCAAAATCATGACATCACAATCCATGCAATGCAGTATGCAATGCAAAATTATGACATCACAATCCATGCAAAGCATCATTTAATGCAACATTATGACATCACAATCCATGCAATGCAGTATGCAATGCAAAATTATGACATCACAATCCATGCAATGCAGTATGCAATGCAAAATTATGACATCACAATCCATGCAAAGCATCATTTAATGCAACATTATGACATCACAATCCATGCAATGCAGTATGCAATGCAAAATTATGACATCACAATCCATGCAATGCAGTATGCAATGCAAAATTATGACATCACAATCCATGCAATGCAGTATGCAATGCAAAATTATGACATCACAATCCATGCAATGCAGTATGCAATGCAAAATTATGACATCACAATCCATGCAATGCAGTATGCAATGCAAAATTATGACGTCACAATCCATGCAATGCAGTATGCAATGCAAAATTATGACATCACAATCCATGCAAAGCATCATTTAATGCTAAAGTATGACATCACAATCCATGCAATGCAGTATGCAATGCAAAATTATGACATCACAATCCATGCAATGCAGTATGCAATGCAAAAATATGACATCATAATCCATGCAAAGCATCATTTAATGCAAAATTATGACATCACAATCCATGCAATGCAGTATGCAATGCAAAATTATGACATCATAATCCATGCAATGCATCATTTAATGCAACATTATGACATCACAATCCATGCAATGCAGTATGCAATGCAAAATTATGACATCACAATCCATGCAATGCAGTATGCAATGCAAAAATATGACATCATAATCCATGCAAAGCATCATTTAATGCAAAATTATGACATCACAATCCATGCAATGCAGTATGCAATGCAAAATTATGACATCATAATCAATGCAAAGCATCATTTAATGCAAAATTATGACATCACAATCCATGCAATGCAGTATGCAATGCAAAATTATGACATCACAATCCATGCAAAGCATCATTTAATGCAACATTATGACATCACAATCCATGCAATGCAGTATGCAATGCAAAATTATGACATCACAATCCATGCAATGCAGTATGCAATGCAAAATTATGACATCACAATCCATGCAAAGCATCATTTAATGCAACATTATGACATCACAATCCATGCAATGCAGTATGCAATGCAAAATTATGACATCACAATCCATGCAATGCAGTATGCAATGCAAAAATATGACATCATAATCCATGCAAAGCATCATTTAATGCAAAATTATGACATCACAATCCATGCAATGCAGTATGCAATGCAAAATTATGACATCATAATCCATGCAATGCATCATTTAATGCAACATTATGACATCACAATCCATGCAATGCAGTATGCAATGCAAAATTATGACATCACAATCCATGCAATGCAGTATGCAATGCAAAAATATGACATCATAATCCATGCAAAGCATCATTTAATGCAAAATTATGACATCACAATCCATGCAATGCAGTATGCAATGCAAAATTATGACATCATAATCAATGCAAAGCATCATTTAATGCAAAATTATGACATCACAATCCATGCAATGCAGTATGCAATGCAAAATTATGACATCACAATCCATGCAAAGCATCATTTAATGCAACATTATGACATCACAATCCATGCAATGCAGTATGCAATGCAAAATTATGACATCACAATCCATGCAATGCAGTATGCAATGCAAAAATATGACATCATAATCCATGCAAATCATCATTTAATGCAAAATTATGACATCACAATCCATGCAATGCAGTATGCAATGCAAAATTATGACATCACAATCCATGCAATGCAGTATGCAATGCAAAAATATGACATCATAATCCATGCAAAGCATCATTTAATGCAAAATTATGACATCACAATCCATGCAATGCAGTATGCAATGCAAAATTATGACATCATAATCCATGCAATGCATCATTTAATGCAACATTATGACATCACAATCCATGCAATGCAGTATGCAATGCAAAATTATGACATCACAATCCATGCAATGCAGTATGCAATGCAAAAATGTGTGACATCATAATCCATGCAAAGCATCATTTAATGCAAAATTATGACATCACAATCCATGCAATGCAGTATGCAATGCAAAATTATGACATCATAATCAATGCAAAGCATCATTTAATGCAAAATTATGACATCACAATCCATGCAATGCAGTATGCAATGCACAATTATGACATCACAATCCATGCAAAGCATCATTTAATGCAACATTATGACATCACAATCCATGCAATGCAGTATGCAATGCAAAATTATGACATCACAATCCATGCAATGCAGTATGCAATGCAAAATTATGACATCACAATCCATGCAATGCAGTATGCAATGCAAAATTATGACATCACAATCCATGCAATGCAGTATGCAATGCAAAATTATGACATCACAATCCATGCAATGCAGTATGCAATGCAAAATTATGACGTCACAATCCATGCAATGCAGTATGCAATGCAAAATTATGACATCACAATCCATGCAAAGCATCATTTAATGCTAAAGTATGACATCACAATCCATGCAATGCAGTATGCAATGCAAAATTATGACATCACAATCCATGCAATGCAGTATGCAATGCAAAAATATGACATCATAATCCATGCAAAGCATCATTTAATGCAAAATTATGACATCACAATCCATGCAATGCAGTATGCAATGCAAAATTATGACATCATAATCCATGCAATGCATCATTTAATGCAACATTATGACATCACAATCCATGCAATGCAGTATGCAATGCAAAATTATGACATCACAATCCATGCAATGCAGTATGCAATGCAAAAATATGACATCATAATCCATGCAAAGCATCATTTAATGCAAAATTATGACATCACAATCCATGCAATGCAGTATGCAATGCAAAATTATGACATCATAATCAATGCAAAGCATCATTTAATGCAAAATTATGACATCACAATCCATGCAATGCAGTATGCAATGCAAAATTATGACATCACAATCCATGCAAAGCATCATTTAATGCAACATTATGACATCACAATCCATGCAATGCAGTATGCAATGCAAAATTATGACATCACAATCCATGCAATGCAGTATGCAATGCAAAATTATGACATCACAATCCATGCAAAGCATCATTTAATGCAACATTATGACATCACAATCCATGCAATGCAGTATGCAATGCAAAATTATGACATCACAATCCATGCAATGCAGTATGCAATGCAAAATTATGACATCACAATCCATGCAATGCAGTATGCAATGCAAAATTATGACGTCACAATCCATGCAATGCAGTATGCAATGCAAAATTATGACATCACAATCCATGCAAAGCATCATTTAATGCTAAAGTATGACATCACAATCCATGCAATGCAGTATGCAATGCAAAATTATGACATCACAATCCATGCAATGCAGTATGCAATGCAAAAATATGACATCATAATCCATGCAAAGCATCATTTAATGCAAAATTATGACATCACAATTCATGCAATGCAGTATGCAATGCAAAATTATGACATCATAATCCATGCAATGCATCATTTAATGCAACATTATGACATCACAATCCATGCAATGCAGTATGCAATGCAAAATTATGACATCACAATCCATGCAATGCAGTATGCAATGCAAAATTATGACATCACAATCCATGCAAAGCATCATTTAATGCTAAAGTATGACATCACAATCCATGCAATGCAGTATGCAATGCAAAATTATGACATCACAATCCATGCAATGCAGTATGCAATGCAAAATTATGACATCACAATCCATGCAATGCATCATTTAATGCAAAATTATGACATCACAATCCATGCAATGCAGTATGCGATGCAAAATTATGACATCACAATCCATGCAATGCAGTATGCAATGCAAAATTATGACATCACAATCCATGCAAATCATCATTTAATGCAACATTATGACATCACAATCCATGCAATGCAGTATGCAATGCAAAATTATGACATCACAATCCATGCAATGCAGTATGCAATGCAAAAATATGACATCATAATCCATGCAAAGCATCATTTAATGCTAAAGTATGACATCACAATCCATGCAATGCAGTATGCAATGCAAAATTATGACATCACAATACATGCAATGCAGTATGCAATGCAAAAATATGACATCATAATCCATGCAAAGCATCATTTAATGCAAAATTATGACATCACAATCCATGCAATGCAGTATGCAATGCAAAATTATGACATCACAATCCATGCAAAGCATCATTAAATGCAACATTATGACATCACAATCCATGCAATGCAGTATGCAATGCAAAATTATGACATCACAATCCATGCAATGCAGTAAGTAATGCAAAATTATGACATCACAATCCATGCAATGCATCATTTAATGCAAAATTATGACATCACAAACCATGCAATGCAGTATGCGATGCAAAATTATGACATCATAATCCATGCAAAGCATCATTTAATGCAAAATTATGACATCACAATCCATGCAATGCAGTATGCAATGCAAAATTATGACATCATAATCCATGCAAAGCATCATTTAATGCAACATTATGACATCACAATCCATGCAATGCAGTATGCAATGCAAAATTATGACATCACAATCCATGCAATGCAGTATGCAATGCAAAATTATGACATCACAATCCATGCAAAGCATCATTTAATGCAACATTATGACATCACAATCCATGCAATGCAGTATGCAATGCAAAATTATGACATCACAATCCATGCAATGCAGTATGCAATGCAAAATTATGACATCACAATCCATGCAAAGCATCATTTAATGCTAAAGTATGACATCACAATCCATGCAATGCAGTATGCAATGCAAAATTATGACATCACAATCCATGCAATGCAGTATGCAATGCAAAATTATGACATCATAATCCATGCAAAGCATCATTTAATGCAAAATTATGACATCACAATCCATGCAATGCAGTATGCAATGCAAAATTATGACATCACAATCCATGCAAAGCATCATTTAATGCAACATTATGACATCACAATCCATGCAATGCAGTATGCAATGCAAAATTATGACATCACAATCCATGCAATGCATCATTTAATGCAAAATTATGACATCACAATCCATGCAATGCAGTATGCAATGCAAAATAATGACATCATAATCCATGCAAAGCATCATTTAATGCAAAATTATGACATGACAATCCATGCAATGCAGTATGCGATGCAAAATTATGACATCACAATCCATGCAATGCAGTATGCAATGCAAAATTATGACATCATAATCCATGCAAAGCATCATTTAATGCAAAATTATGACATCACAATCCATGCAATGCAGTATGCAATGCAAAATTATGACATCACAATCCATGCAAAGCATCATTTAATGCAACATTATGACATCACAATCCATGCAATGCAGTATGCAATACAAAATTATGACATCACAATCCATGCAATGCAGTATGCAATGCAAAATTATGACACCACAATCCATGCAAAGCATCATTTAATGCAACATTATGACATCACAATCCATGCAATGCAGTATGCAATGCAAAATTATGACATCACAATCCATGCAATGCATCATTTAATGCAAAATTATGACATCACAATCCATGCAATGCAGTATGCGATGCAAAATTATGACATCACAATCCATGCAATGCAGTATGCAATGCAAAATTATGACATCACAATCCATGCAAATCATCATTTAATGCAACATTATGACATCACAATCCATGCAATGCAGTATGCAATGCAAAATTATGACATCACAATCCATGCAATGCAGTATGCAATGCAAAATTATGACATCACAATCCATGCAAAGCATAATTTAATGCTAAAGTATGACATCACAATCCATGCAATGCAGTATGCAATGCAAAATTATGACATCACAATCCATGCAATGCAGTATGCAATGCAAAATTATGACATCATAATCCATGCAAAGCATCATTTAATGCAAAATTATGACATCACAATCCATGCAATGCAGTATGCAATGCAAAATTATGACATCACAATCCATGCAAAGCATCATTTAATGCAACATTATGACATCACAATCCATGCAATGCAGTATGCAATGCAAAATTATGACATCACAATCCATGCAATGCAGTATGCAATGCAAAATTATGACATCACAATCCATGCAATGCATCATTTAATGCAAAATTATGACATCACAATCCATGCAATGCAGTATGCAATGCAAAATAATGACATCATAATCCATGCAAAGCATCATTTAATGCAAAATTATGACATCACAATCCATGCAATGCAGTATGCGATGCAAAATTATGACATCACAATCCATGCAATGCAGTATGCAATGCAAAATTATGACATCATAATCCATGCAAAGCATCATTTAATGCAAAATTATGACATCACAATCCATGCAATGCAGTATGCAATGCAAAATTATGACATCACAATCCATGCAAAGCATCATTTAATGCAACATTATGACATCACAATCCATGCAATGCAGTATGCAATGCAAAATTATGACATCACAATCCATGCAATGCAGTATGCAATGCAAAATTATGACATCACAATCCATGCAAAGCATCATTTAATGCAACATTATGACATCACAATCCATGCAAAGCATCATTTAATGCAACATTATGACATCACAATCCATGCAATGCAGTATGCAATGCAAAATTATGACATCACAATCCATGCAATGCAGTATGCAATGCAAAATTATGACATCACAATCCATGCAATGCATCATTTAATGCAAAATTATGACATCACAATCCATGCAATGCAGTATGCGATGCAAAATTATGACATCATAATCCATGCAAAGCATCATTTAATGCAAAATTATGACATCACAATCCATGCAATGCAGTATGCAATGCAAAATTATGACATCACAATCCATGCAAAGCATCATTTAATGCAACATTATGACATCACAATCCATGCAATGCAGTATGCAATGCAAAATTATGACATCACAATCCATGCAATGCATCATTTAATGCAAAATTATGACATCACAATCCATGCAATGCAGTATGCAATGCAAAATAATGACATCATAATCCATGCAAAGCATCATTTAATGCAAAATTATGACATGACAATCCATGCAATGCAGTATGCGATGCAAAATTATGACATCACAATCCATGCAATGCAGTATGCAATGCAAAATTATGACATCATAATCCATGCAAAGCATCATTTAATGCAAAATTATGACATCACAATCCATGCAATGCAGTATGCAATGCAAAATTATGACATCACAATCCATGCAAAGCATCATTTAATGCAACATTATGACATCACAATCCATGCAATGCAGTATGCAATACAAAATTATGACATCACAATCCATGCAATGCAGTATGCAATGCAAAATTATGACACCACAATCCATGCAAAGCATCATTTAATGCAACATTATGACATCACAATCCATGCAATGCAGTATGCAATGCAAAATTATGACATCACAATCCATGCAATGCATCATTTAATGCAAAATTATGACATCACAATCCATGCAATGCAGTATGCGATGCAAAATTATGACATCACAATCCATGCAATGCAGTATGCAATGCAAAATTATGACATCACAATCCATGCAAATCATCATTTAATGCAACATTATGACATCACAATCCATGCAATGCAGTATGCAATGCAAAATTATGACATCACAATCCATGCAATGCAGTATGCAATGCAAAATTATGACATCACAATCCATGCAAAGCATAATTTAATGCTAAAGTATGACATCACAATCCATGCAATGCAGTATGCAATGCAAAATTATGACATCACAATCCATGCAATGCAGTATGCAATGCAAAATTATGACATCATAATCCATGCAAAGCATCATTTAATGCAAAATTATGACATCACAATCCATGCAATGCAGTATGCAATGCAAAATTATGACATCACAATCCATGCAAAGCATCATTTAATGCAACATTATGACATCACAATCCATGCAATGCAGTATGCAATGCAAAATTATGACATCACAATCCATGCAATGCAGTATGCAATGCAAAATTATGACATCACAATCCATGCAATGCATCATTTAATGCAAAATTATGACATCACAATCCATGCAATGCAGTATGCAATGCAAAATAATGACATCATAATCCATGCAAAGCATCATTTAATGCAAAATTATGACATCACAATCCATGCAATGCAGTATGCGATGCAAAATTATGACATCACAATCCATGCAATGCAGTATGCAATGCAAAATTATGACATCATAATCCATGCAAAGCATCATTTAATGCAAAATTATGACATCACAATCCATGCAATGCAGTATGCAATGCAAAATTATGACATCACAATCCATGCAAAGCATCATTTAATGCAACATTATGACATCACAATCCATGCAATGCAGTATGCAATGCAAAATTATGACATCACAATCCATGCAATGCAGTATGCAATGCAAAATTATGACATCACAATCCATGCAAAGCATCATTTAATGCAACATTATGACATCACAATCCATGCAAAGCATCATTTAATGCAACATTATGACATCACAATCCATGCAATGCAGTATGCAATGCAAAATTATGACATCACAATCCATGCAATGCAGTATGCAATGCAAAATTATGACATCACAATCCATGCAATGCATCATTTAATGCAAAATTATGACATCACAATCCATGCAATGCAGTATGCGATGCAAAATTATGACATCATAATCCATGCAAAGCATCATTTAATGCAAAATTATGACATCACAATCCATGCAATGCAGTATGCAATGCAAAATTATGGCATCATAATCCATGCAAAGCATCATTTAATGCAAAATTATGACATCACAATCCATGCAATGCAGTATGCGATGCAAAATTATGACATCACAATCCATGCAATGCAGTATGCAATGCAAAATTATGACATCATAATCCATGCAAAGCATCATTTAATGCAAAATTATGACATCACAATCCATGCAATGCAGTATGCAATGCAAAATTATGACATCATAATCCATGCAAAGCATCATTTAATGCAAAATTATGACATCACAATCCATGCAATGCAGTATGCAATGCAAAATTATGACGTCACAATCCATGCAATGCAGTATGCACTGCAAAATTATGACATCACAATCCATGCAAAGCATCATTTAATGCTAAAGTATGACATCACAATCCATGCAATGCAGTATGCAATGCAAAATTATGACATCACAATCCATGCAATGCAGTATGCAATGCAAAAATATGACATCATAATCCATGCAAAGCATCATTTAATGCAAAATTATGACATCACAATCCATGCAATGCAGTATGCAATGCAAAATTATGACATCACAATCCATGCAAAGCATCATTAAATGCAACATTATGACATCACAATCCATGCAATGCAGTATGCAATGCAAAATTATGACATCACAATCCATGCAATGCAGTATGTAATGCAAAATTATGACATCACAATCCATGCAATGCATCATTTAATGCAAAATTATGACATCACAAACCATGCAATGCAGTATGCGATGCAAAATTATGACATCATAATCCATGCAAAGCATCATTTAATGCAAAATTATGACATCACAATCCATGCAATGCAGTATGCAATGCAAAATTATGACATCATAATCCATGCAAAGCATCATTTAATGCAACATTATGACATCACAATCCATGCAATGCAGTATGCAATGCAAAATTATGACATCACAATCCATGCAATGCAGTATGCAATGCAAAATTATGACATCACAATCCATGCAAAGCATCATTTAATGCAACATTATGACATCACAATCCATGCAATGCAGTATGCAATGCAAAATTATGACATCACAATCCATGCAATGCAGTATGCAATGCAAAATTATGACATCACAATCCATGCAAAGCATCATTTAATGCTAAAGTATGACATCACAATCCATGCAATGCAGTATGCAATGCAAAATTATGACATCACAATCCATGCAATGCAGTATGCAATGCAAAATTATGACATCATAATCCATGCAAAGCATCATTTAATGCAAAATTATGACATCACAATCCATGCAATGCAGTATGCAATGCAAAATTATGACATCACAATCCATGCAAAGCATCATTTAATGCAACATTATGACATCACAATCCATGCAATGCAGTATGCAATGCAAAATTATGACATCACAATCCATGCAATGCATCATTTAATGCAAAATGATGACATCACAATCCATGCAATGCAGTATGCAAAGCAAAATAATGACATCATAATCCATGCAAAGCATCATTTAATGCAAAATTATGACATCACAATCCATGCAATGCTGTATGCGATGCAAAATTATGACATCACAATCCATGCAATGCAGTATGCAATGCAAAATTATGACATCATAATCCATGCAAAGCATCATTTAATGCAAAATTATGACATCACAATCCATGCAATGCAGTATGCAATGCAAAATTATGACATCACAATCCATGCAAAGCATCATTTAATGCAACATTATGACATCACAATCCATGCAATGCAGTATGCAATACAAAATTATGACATCACAATCCATGCAATGCAGTATGCAATGCAAAATTATGACACCACAATCCATGCAAAGCATCATTTAATGCAACATTATGACATCACAATCCATGCAATGCAGTATGCAATGCAAAATTATGACATCACAATCCATGCAATGCAGTATGCAATGCAAAATTATGACATCACAATCCATGCAATGCATCATTTAATGCAAAATTATGACATCACAATCCATGCAATGCAGTATGCGATGCAAAATTATGACATCACAATCCATGCAATGCAGTATGCAATGCAAAATTATGACATCACAATCCATGCAAATCATCATTTAATGCAACATTATGACATCACAATCCATGCAATGCAGTATGCAATGCAAAATTATGACATCACAATCCATGCAATGCAGTATGCAATGCAAAATTATGACATCACAATCCATGCAAAGCATCATTTAATGCAACATTATGACATCACAATCCATGCAATGCAGTATGCAATGCAAAATTATGACATCACAATCCATGCAATGCAGTATGCAATGCAAAATTATGACATCACAATCCATGCAATGCAGTATGCAATGCAAAATTATGACATCACAATCCATGCAATGCAGTATGCAATGCAAAATTATGACATCACAATCCATGCAAAGCATCATTTAATGCAACATTATGACATCACAATCCATGCAATGCAGTATGCAATGCAAAATTATGACATCACAATCCATGCAATGCAGTATGCAATGCAAAATTATGACATCACAATCCATGCAATGCATCATTTAATGCAAAATTATGACATCACAATCCATGCAATGCAGTATTCGATGCAAAATTATGACATCACAATCCATGCAATGCAGTATGCAATGCAAAATTATGACATCATAATCCATGCAAAGCATAATTTAATGCAAAATTATGACATCACAATCCATGCAATGCAGTATGCAATGCAAAATTATGGCATCATAATCCATGCAAAGCATCATTTAATGCAAAATTATGACATCACAATCCATGCAATGCAGTATGCGATGCAAAATTATGACATCACAATCCATGCAATGCAGTATGCAATGCAAAATTATGACATCATAATCCATGCAAAGCATCATTTAATGCAAAATTATGACATCACAATCCATGCAATGCAGTATGCAATGCAAAATTATGACATCATAATCCATGCAAAGCATCATTTAATGCAAAATTATGACATCACAATCCATGCAATGCAGTATGCAATGCAAAATTATGACATCACAATCCATGCAAAGCATCATTTAATGCAACATTATGACATCACAATCCATGCAATGCAGTATGCAATGCAAAATTATGACATCACAATCCATGCAAAGCATCATTTAATGCAACATTATGACATCACAATCCATGCAATGCAGTATGGAATGCAAAATTATGACATCACAATCCATGCAATGCAGTATGCAATGCAAAATTATGACATCACAATCCATGCAAAGCATCATTTAATGCAAAAGTATGACATCACAATCCATGCAATGCAAAATTATGACATCACAATCCATGCAATGCAGTATGCAATGCAAAATTATGACATCATAATCCATGCAATGCAGTATGCAATGCAAAATTATGACATCACAATCCATGCAAAGCATCATTTAATGCAACATTATGACATCACAATCCATGCAATGCAGTATGCAATGCAAAATGATGACATCACAATCCATGCAATGCAGTATGCAATGCAAAATTATGACATCATAATCCATGCAAAGCATCATTTAATGCAAAAGTATGACATCACAATCCATGCAATGCAGTATGCAATGCAAAATTATGACATCACAATCCATGCAATGCAGTATGCAATGCAAAATTATGACATCACAATCCATGCAATGCAAAATTATGACATCATAATCCATGCAAAGCATCATTTAATGCAAAATTATGACATCACAATCCATGCAATGCAGTATGCAATGCAAAATTATGGCATCACAATCCTTGCAAAGCATCATTTAATGCAACATTATGACATTACAATCCATGCAATGCAGTATGCATTGCAAAATTATGACATCACAATCCATGCAATGCAGTATGCAATGCTAAATTATGACATCACAATCCATGCAATGCAGTATGCAATGCAAAATTATGACATCACAATCCATGCAAAACATCATTTAATGCAACATTATGACATCACAATCCATGCAATGCAGTATGCAATGCAAAATTATGACATCACAATCCATGCAATGCAGTATGCAATGCAAAATTATGACATCACAATCCATGCAATGCAGTATGCAATGCAAAATTATGACATCACAATCCATGCAAAGCATCATTTAATGCAAAAGTATGACATCACAATCCATGCAATGCAAAATTATGACATCACAATCCATGCAATGCAGTATGCAATGCAAAATTATGACATCATAATCCATGCAAAGCTTCATTTAATGCAAAATTATGACATCACAATCCATGCAATGCAGTATGCAATGCAAAATTATGACATCACAATCCATGCAAAGCATCATTTAATGCAACATTATGACATCACAATCCATGCAATGCAGTATGCAATGCAAAATTATGACATCACAATCCATGCAATGCAAAATTATGACATCACAATCCATGCAATGCAGTATGCAATGCAAAATTATGACATCATAATCCGTGCAAAGCATAATGTAATGCAAAATTATGACATCACAATCCATGCAATGCAGTATGCAATGCAAAATTATGACATCATAATCCATGCAAAGCATCATTTAATGCAAAATTATGACTTCACAATCCATGCAATGCAGTATGCAATGCAAAATTATGACATCACAATCCATGCAATGCAGTATGCAATGCAAAGTTATGACATCATAATCCATGCAAATCATCATTTAATGCAAAAGTATGACATCACAATCCATGCAATGCAAAATTATGACATCACAATCCATGCAATGCAGTATGCAATGCAAAATTATGACATCACAATCCATGCAAAGCATCATTTAATGCAACATTATGACATCACAATCCATGCAATGCAGTATGCAATGCAAAATTATGACATCACAATCCATGCAATGCAGTATGCAATGCAAAATTATGACATCACAATCCATGCAATGCAGTATGCAATGCAAAATTATGACATCATAATCCATGCAAAGCATCATTTAATGCAAAAGTATGACATCACAATCCATGCAATGCAAAATTATGACATCACAATCCATGCAATGCAGTATGCAATGCAAAATTATGACATCATAATCCATGCAAAGCATCATTTAATGCAAAGTTATGACATCACAATCCATGCAATGCAGTACAAAATTATGACATCACAATCCATGCAAAGCATCATTTAATGCAACATTATGACATCACAATCCATGCAATGCAGTATGCAATGCAAAATTATGACATCACAATCCATGCAATGCAGTATGCAATGCAAAATTATGACATCATAATCCGTGCAAAGCATAATTTAATGCAAAATTATGACATCACAATCCATGCAATGCAGTATGCAATGCAAAATTATGACATCATAATCCATGCAAAGCATCATTTAATGCAAAATTATGACTTCACAATCCATGCAATGCAGTATGCAATGCAAAATTATGACATCACAATCCATGCAATGCAGTATGCAATGCAAAATTATGACATCATAAACCATGCAAAGCATCATTTAAATGCAAAATTATGACTTCACAATCCATGCAATGCAGTATGCAATGCAAAATTATGACATCACAATCCATGCAATGCAGTATGCAATGCAAAATTATGACATCATAATCCATGCAAATCATCATTTAATGCAAAAGTATGACATCACAATCCATGCAATGCAAAATTATGACATCACAATCCATGCAATGCAGTATGCAATGCAAAATTATGACATCACAATCCATGCAAAGCATCATTTAATGCAACATTATGACATCACAATCCATGCAATGCAGTATGCAATGCAAAATTATGACATAACAATCCATGCAATGCAAAATTATGACATCACAATCCATGCAATGCAGTATGCAATGCAAAATTATGACATCACAATCCATGCAAATCATCATTTAATGCAACATTATGACATCACAATCCATGCAATGCAGTATGCAATGCAAAATTATGACATCACAATCCATGCAATGCAGTATACAATGCAAAATTATGACATCACAATCCATGCATTGCAGTATGCAATGCAAAATTATGACATCACAATCCATGCAATGCAGTATGCAATGCAAAATTATGACATCACAATCCATGCAATGCAGTATACAATGCAAAATTATGACATCACAATCCATGCATTGCAGTATGCAATGCAAAATTATGACATCATAATCCATGCAAAGCATCATTTAATGCAAAAGTATGACATCACAATCCATGCATTGCAAAATTATGACATCACAATCCATGCAATGCAGTATGCAATGCAAAATTATGACATCATAATCCATGCAAAGCATCATTTAATGCAAAATTATGACATCACAATCCATGCAATGCAGTATGCAATGCAAAATTATGACATCACAATCCATGCAAAGCATCATTTAATGCAACATTATGACATCACAATCCATGCAAAGCATCATTTAATGCAACATTATGACATCACAATCCATGCAATGCAGTATGCAATGCAAAATTATGACATCACAATCCATGCAATGCAGTATGCAATGCAAAATTATGACATCACAATCCATGCAATGCAGTATGCAATGCAAAATTCTAACATCACAATACATGCAATGCAGTATGCAATGCAAAATTATGACATCACAATCCATGCAATGCAGTATGCAATGCAAAATTATGACATCATAATCCATGCAAAGCATCATTTAATGCTAAAGTATGACATCACAATCCATGCAATGCAGTATGCAATGCAAAATTATGACATCACAATACATGCAATGCAGTATGCAATGCAAAAATATGACATCATAATCCATGCAAAGCATCATTTAATGCAAAATTATGACATCACAATCCATGCAATGCAGTATGCAATGCAAAATTATGACATCATAATCCATGCAAAGCATCATTTAATGCAAAATTATGACATCACAATCCATGCAATGCAGTATGCAATGCAAAATTATGACATCATAATCCATGCAAAGCATCATTTAATGCAAAATTATGACATCACAATCCATGCAATGCAGTATGCAATGCAAAATTATGACATCACAATCCATGCAAAGCATCATTTAATGCAACATTATGACATCACAATCCATGCAATGCAGTATGCAATGCAAAATTATGACATAACAATCCATGCAATGCAAAATTATGACATCACAATCCATGCAATGCAGTATGCAATGCAAAATTATGACATCACAATCCATGCAAATCATCATTTAATGCAACATTATGACATCACAATCCATGCAATGCAGTATGCAATGCAAAATTATGACATCACAATCCATGCAATGCAGTATACAATGCAAAATTATGACATCACAATCCATGCATTGCAGTATGCAATGCAAAATTATGACATCACAATCCATGCAATGCAGTATGCAATGCAAAATTATGACATCACAATCCATGCAATGCAGTATACAATGCAAAATTATGACATCACAATCCATGCATTGCAGTATGCAATGCAAAATTATGACATCATAATCCATGCAAAGCATCATTTAATGCAAAAGTATGACATCACAATCCATGCATTGCAAAATTATGACATCACAATCCATGCAATGCAGTATGCAATGCAAAATTATGACATCATAATCCATGCAAAGCATCATTTAATGCAAAATTATGACATCACAATCCATGCAATGCAGTATGCTATGCAAAATTATGACATCACAATCCATGCAAAGCATCATTTAATGCAACATTATGACATCACAATCCATGCAAAGCATCATTTAATGCAACATTATGACATCACAATCCATGCAATGCAGTATGCAATGCAAAATTATGACATCACAATCCATGCAATGCAGTATGCAATGCAAAATTATGACATCACAATCCATGCAATGCAGTATGCAATGCAAAATTCTAACATCACAATACATGCAATGCAGTATGCAATGCAAAATTATGACATCACAATCCATGCAATGCAGTATGCAATGCAAAATTATGACATCATAATCCATGCAAAGCATCATTTAATGCTAAAGTATGACATCACAATCCATGCAATGCAGTATGCAATGCAAAATTATGACATCACAATCCATGCAATGCAGTATGCAATGCAAAATTATGACATCATAATCCATGCAAAGCATCATTTAATGCAAAAGTATGACATCACAATCCATGCAATGCAGTATGCAATGCAAAATTATGACATCACAATCCATGCAATGCAGTATGCAATGCAAAATTATGACATCACAATCCATGCAATGCAAAATTATGACATCATAATCCATGCAAAGCATCATTTAATGCAAAATTATGACATCACAATCCATGCAATGCAGTATGCAATGCAAAATTATGGCATCACAATCCTTGCAAAGCATCATTTAATGCAACATTATGACATTACAATCCATGCAATGCAGTATGCAATGCAAAATTATGACATCACAATCCATGCAATGCAGTATGCAATGCTAAATTATGACATCACAATCCATGCAATGCAGTATGCAATGCAAAATTATGACATCACAATCCATGCAAAACATCATTTAATGCAACATTATGACATCACAATCCATGCAATGCAGTATGCAATGCAAAATTATGACATCACAATCCATGCAATGCAGTATGCAATGCAAAATTATGACATCACAATCCATGCAAAACATCATTTAATGCAACATTATGACATTACAATCCATGCAATGCAGTATGCAATGCAAAATTATGACATCACAATCCATGCAATGCAGTATGCAATGCTAAATTATGACATCACAATCCATGCAATGCAGTATGCAATGCAAAATTATGACATCACAATCCATGCAAAACATCATTTAATGCAACATTATGACATCACAATCCATGCAATGCAGTATGCAATGCAAAATTATGACATCACAATCCATGCAATGCAGTATGCAATGCAAAATTATGACATCACAATCCATGCAATGCAGTATGCAATGCAAAATTATGACATCACAATCCATGCAAAGCATCATTTAATGCAAAAGTATGACATCACAATCCATGCAATGCAAAATTATGACATCACAATCCATGCAATGCAGTATGCAATGCAAAATTATGACATCATAATCCATGCAAAGCTTCATTTAATGCAAAATTATGACATCACAATCCATGCAATGCAGTATGCAATGCAAAATTATGACATCACAATCCATGCAAAGCATCATTTAATGCAACATTATGACATCACAATCCATGCAATGCAGTATGCAATGCAAAATTATGACATCACAATCCATGCAATGCAAAATTATGACATCACAATCCATGCAATGCAGTATGCAATGCAAAATTATGACATCATAATCCGTGCAAAGCATAATGTAATGCAAAATTATGACATCACAATCCATGCAATGCAGTATGCAATGCAAAATTATGACATCATAATCCATGCAAAGCATCATTTAATGCAAAATTATGACTTCACAATCCATGCAATGCAGTATGCAATGCAAAATTATGACATCACAATCCATGCAATGCAGTATGCAATGCAAAATTATGACATCATAATCCATGCAAAGCATCATTTAATGCAAAATTATGACTTCACAATCCATGCAATGCAGTATGCAATGCAAAATTATGACATCACAATCCATGCAATGCAGTATGCAATGCAAAGTTATGACATCATAATCCATGCAAATCATCATTTAATGCAAAAGTATGACATCACAATCCATGCAATGCAAAATTATGACATCACAATCCATGCAATGCAGTATGCAATGCAAAATTATGACATCACAATCCATGCAAAGCATCATTTAATGCAACATTATGACATCACAATCCATGCAATGCAGTATGCAATGCAAAATTATGACATCACAATCCATGCAATGCAGTATGCAATGCAAAATTATGACATCACAATCCATGCAATGCAGTATGCAATGCAAAATTATGACATCATAATCCATGCAAAGCATCATTTAATGCAAAAGTATGACATCACAATCCATGCAATGCAAAATTATGACATCACAATCCATGCAATGCAGTATGCAATGCAAAATTATGACATCATAATCCATGCAAACATCATTTAATGCAAAGTTATGACATCACAATCCATGCAATGCAGTATGCAATGCAAAATTATGACATCACAATCCATGCAAAGCATCATTTAATGCAACATTATGACATCACAATCCATGCAATGCAGTATGCAATGCAAAATTATGATATCACAATCCATGCAATGCAGTATGCAATGCAAAATTATGACATCACAATCCATGCAATGCAGTATGCAATGCAAAATTATGACATCATAATCCATGCAAAGCATAATTTAATGCAAAATTATGACATCACAATCCATGCAATGCAGTATGCAATGCAAAATTATGACATCACAATCCATGCAAAGCATCATTTAATGCAACATTATGACATCACAATCCATGCAATGCAGTATGCAATGCAAAATTATGACATCACAATCCATGCAATGCAGTATGCAATGCAAAATTATGACATCACAATCCATGCAATGCAGTATGCAATGCAAAATTATGACATCACAATCCATGCAAAGCATCATTTAATGCAACATTATGACATCACAATCCATGCAATGCAGTATGCAATTCAAAATGATGACATCACAATCCATGCAATGCAGTATGCAATGCAAAATTATGACATCACAATCCATGCAATGCAGTATGCAATGCAAAATTATGACATCATAATCCATGCAAAGCATCATTTAATGCAAAAGTATGACATCACAATCCATGCAATGCAGTATGCAATGCAAAATTATGACATCACAATCCATGCAATGCAGTATGCAATGCAAAATTATGACATCACAATCCATGCAATGCAGTATGCAATGCAAAATTATGACATCACAATCCATGCAATGCAGTATGCAATGCAAAATTATGACATCATAATCCATGCAAAGCATCATTTAATGCAAAATTATGACATCACAATCCATGCAATGCAGTATGCAATGCAAAATTATGACATCACAATCCAAGCAAAGCATCATTTAATGCAACATTATGACATCACAATCCATGCAATGCAGTATGCAATGCAAAATTATGACATCACAATCCATGCAAAGCATCATTTAATGCAACATTATGACATCACAATCCATGCAATGCAGTATGAAATGCAAAATTATGACATCACAATCCATGCAATGCAAAATTATGACATCACAATCCATGCAATGCAGTATGCAATGCAAAATTATGACATCATAATCCGTGCAAAGCATAATTTAATGCAAAATTATGACATCACAATCCATGCAATGCAGTATGCAATGCAAAATTATGACATCATAATCCATGCAAAGCATCATTTAATGCAAAATTATGACTTCACAATCCATGCAATGCAGTATGCAATGCAAAATTATGACATCACAATCCATGCAATGCAGTATGCAATGCAAAATTATGACATCATAAACCATGCAAAGCATCATTTAAATGCAAAATTATGACTTCACAATCCATGCAATGCAGTATGCAATGCAAAATTATGACATCACAATCCATGCAATGCAGTATGCAATGCAAAATTATGACATCATAATCCATGCAAATCATCATTTAATGCAAAAGTATGACATCACAATCCATGCAATGCAAAATTATGACATCACAATCCATGCAATGCAGTATGCAATGCAAAATTATGACATCACAATCCATGCAAAGCATCACTTAATGCAACATTATGACATCACAATCCATGCAATGCAGTATGCAATGCAAAATTATGACATAACAATCCATGCAATGCAAAATTATGACATCACAATCCATGCAATGCAGTATGCAATGCAAAATTATGACATCACAATCCATGCAAATCATCATTTAATGCAACATTATGACATCACAATCCATGCAATGCAGTATGCAATGCAAAATTATGACATCACAATCCATGCAATGCAGTATACAATGCAAAATTATGACATCACAATCCATGCATTGCAGTATGCAATGCAAAATTATGACATCACAATCCATGCAATGCAGTATGCAATGCAAAATTATGACATCACAATCCATGCAATGCAGTATACAATGCAAAATTATGACATCACAATCCATGCATTGCAGTATGCAATGCAAAATTATGACATCATAATCCATGCAAAGCATCATTTAATGCAAAAGTATGACATCACAATCCATGCATTGCAAAATTATGACATCACAATCCATGCAATGCAGTATGCAATGCAAAATTATGACATCATAATCCATGCAAAGCATCATTTAATGCTAAAGTATGACATCACAATCCATGCAATGCAGTATGCAATGCAAAATTATGACATCACAATCCATGCAATGCAGTATGCAATGCAAAATTATGACATCATAATCCATGCAAAGCATCATTTAATGCAAAAGTATGACATCACAATCCATGCAATGCAGTATGCAATGCAAAATTATGACATCACAATCCATGCAATGCAGTATGCAATGCAAAATTATGACATCACAATCCATGCAATGCAAAATTATGACATCATAATCCATGCAAAGCATCATTTAATGCAAAATTATGACATCACAATCCATGCAATGCAGTATGCAATGCAAAATTATGGCATCACAATCCTTGCAAAGCATCATTTAATGCAACATTATGACATTACAATCCATGCAATGCAGTATGCAATGCAAAATTATGACATCACAATCCATGCAATGAAGTATGCAATGCTAAATTATGACATCACAATCCATGCAATGCAGTATGCAATGCAAAATTATGACATCACAATCCATGCAAAACATAATTTAATGCAACATTATGACATCACAATCCATGCAATGCAGTATGCAATGCAAAATTATGACATCACAATCCATGCAATGCAGTATGCAATGCAAAATTATGACATCACAATCCATGCAATGCAGTATGCAATGCAAAATTATGACATCACAATCCATGCAAAGCATCATTTAATGCAAAAGTATGACATCACAATCCATGCAATGCAAAATTATGACATCACAATCCATGCAATGCAGTATGCAATGCAAAATTATGACATCATAATCCATGAAAAGCTTCATTTAATGCAAAATTATGACATCACAATCCATGCAATGCAGTATGCAATGCAAAATTATGACATCACAATCCATGCAAAGCATCATTTAATGCAACATTATGACATCACAATCCATGCAATGCAGTATGCAATGCAAAATTATGACATCACAATCCATGCAATGCAAAATTATGACATCACAATCCATGCAATGCAGTATGCAATGCAAAATTATGACATCATAATCCGTGCAAAGCATAATGTAATGCAAAATTATGACATCACAATCCATGCAATGCAGTATGCAATGCAAAATTATGACATCATAATCCATGCAAAGCATCATTTAATGCAAAATTATGACTTCACAATCCATGCAATGCAGTATGCAATGCAAAATTATGACATCACAATCCATGCAATGCAGTATGCAATGCAAAATTATGACATCATAATCCATGCAAAGCATCATTTAATGCAAAATTATGACTTCACAATCCATGCAATGCAGTATGCAATGCAAAATTATGACATCACAATCCATGCAATGCAGTATGCAATGCAAAGTTATGACATCATAATCCATGCAAATCATCATTTAATGCAAAAGTATGACATCACAATCCATGCAATGCAAAATTATGACATCACAATCCATGCAATGCAGTATGCAATGCAAAATTATGACATCACAATCCATGCAAAGCATCATTTAATGCAACATTATGACATCACAATCCATGCAATGCAGTATGCAATGCAAAATTATGACATCACAATCCATGCAATGCAGTATGCAATGCAAAATTATGACATCACAATCCATGCAATGCAGTATGCAATGCAAAATTATGACATCATAATCCATGCAAAGCATCATTTAATGCAAAAGTATGACATCACAATCCATGCAATGCAAAATTATGACATCACAATCCATGCAATGCAGTATGCAATGCAAAATTATGACATCATAATCCATGCAAAGCATCATTTAATGCAAAGTTATGACATCACAATCCATGCAATGCAGTATGCAATGCAAAATTATGATATCACAATCCATGCAATGCAGTATGCAATGCAAAATTATGACATCACAATCCATGCAATGCAGTATGCAATGCAAAATTATGACATCATAATCCATGCAAAGCATAATTTAATGCAAAATTATGACATCACAATCCATGCAATGCAGTATGCAATGCAAAATTATGACATCACAATCCATGCAAAGCATCATTTAATGCAACATTATGACATCACAATCCATGCAATGCAGTATGCAATGCAAAATTATGACATCACAATCCATGCAATGCAGTATGCAATGCAAAATTATGACATCACAATCCATGCAATGCAGTATGCAATGCAAAATTATGACATCACAATCCATGCAAAGCATCATTTAATGCAACATTATGACATCACAATCCATGCAATGCAGTATGCAATTCAAAATGATGACATCACAATCCATGCAATGCAGTATGCAATGCAAAATTATGACATCACAATCCATGCAATGCAGTATGCAATGCAAAATTATGACATCATAATCCATGCAAAGCATCATTTAATGCAAAAGTATGACATCACAATCCATGCAATGCAGTATGCAATGCAAAATTATGACATCACAATCCATGCAATGCAGTATGCAATGCAAAATTATGACATCACAATCCATGCAATGCAGTATGCAATGCAAAATTATGACATCACAATCCATGCAATGCAGTATGCAATGCAAAATTATGACATCATAATCCATGCAAAGCATCATTTAATGCAAAATTATGACATCACAATCCATGCAATGCAGTATGCAATGCAAAATTATGACATCACAATCCATGCAAAGCATCATTTAATGCAACATTATGACATCACAATCCATGCAATGCAGTATGCAATGCAAAATTATGACATCACAATCCATGCAATGCAGTATGCAATGCAAAATTATGACATCACAATCCATGCAATGCAGTATGCAATGCAAAATTATGACATCATAATCCATGCAAAGCATCATTTAATGCAAAAGTATGACATCACAATCCATGCAATGCAAAATTATGACATCACAATCCATGCAATGCAGTATGCAATGCAAAATTATGACATCATAATCCATGCAAACATCATTTAATGCAAAGTTATGACATCACAATCCATGCAATGCAGTATGCAATGCAAAATTATGACATCACAATCCATGCAAAGCATCATTTAATGCAACATTATGACATCACAATCCATGCAATGCAGTATGCAATGCAAAATTATGATATCACAATCCATGCAATGCAGTATGCAATGCAAAATTATGACATCACAATCCATGCAATGCAGTATGCAATGCAAAATTATGACATCATAATCCATGCAAAGCATAATTTAATGCAAAATTATGACATCACAATCCATGCAATGCAGTATGCAATGCAAAATTATGACATCACAATCCATGCAAAGCATCATTTAATGCAACATTATGACATCACAATCCATGCAATGCAGTATGCAATGCAAAATTATGACATCACAATCCATGCAATGCAGTATGCAATGCAAAATTATGACATCACAATCCATGCAATGCAGTATGCAATGCAAAATTATGACATCACAATCCATGCAATGCAGTATGCAATGCAAAATTATGACATCATAATCCATGCAAAGCATCATTTAATGCAAAATTATGACATCACAATCCATGCAATGCAGTATGCAATGCAAAATTATGACATCACAATCCATGCAATGCAGTATGCAATGCAAAATTATGACATCATAATCCATGCAAAGCATCATTTAATGCAAAAGTATGACATCACAATCCATGCAATGCAGTATGCAATGCAAAATTATGACATCACAATCCATGCAATGCAGTATGCAATGCAAAATTATGACATCACAATCCATGCAATGCAGTATGCAATGCAAAATTATGACATCACAATCCATGCAATGCAGTATGCAATGCAAAATTATGACATCATAATCCATGCAAAGCATCATTTAATGCAAAATTATGACATTACAATCCATGCAATGCAGTATGCAATGCAAAATTATGACATCACAATCCTTGCAAAGCATCATTTAATGCAACATTATGACATTACAATCCATGCAATGCAGTATGCAATGCAAAATTATGACATCACAATCCATGCAATGCAGTATGCAATGCAAAATTATGACATCACAATCCATGCAAAACATCATTTAATGCAACATTATGACATCACAATCCATGCAATGCAGTATGCAATGCAAAATTATGACATCACAATCCATGCAATGCAGTATGCAATGCAAAATTATGACATCACAATCCATGCAATGCAGTATGCAATGCAAAATTATGACATCACAATCCATGCAATGCAGTATGCAATGCAAAATTATGACATCACAATCCATGCAAAGCATCATTTAATGCAAAAGTATGACATCACAATCCATGCAATGCAAAATTATGACATCACAATCCATGCAATGCAGTATGCAATGCAAAATTATGACATCACAATCCAAGCAAAGCATCATTTAATGCAACATTATGACATCACAATCCATGCAATGCAGTATGCAATGCAAAATTATGACATCACAATCCATGCAAAGCATCATTTAATGCAACATTATGACATCACAATCCATGCAATGCAGTATGCAATGCAAAATTATGACATCACAATCCATGCAATGCAAAATTATGACATCACAATCCATGCAATGCAGTATGCAATGCAAAATTATGACATCATAATCCGTGCAAAGCATAATTTAATGCAAAATTATGACATCACAATCCATGCAATGCAGTATGCAATGCAAAATTATGACATCATAATCCATGCAAAGCATCATTTAATGCAAAATTATGACTTCACAATCCATGCAATGCAGTATGCAATGCAAAATTATGACATCACAATCCATGCAATGCAGTATGCAATGCAAAATTATGACATCATAAACCATGCAAAGCATCATTTAAATGCAAAATTATGACTTCACAATCCATGCAATGCAGTATGCAATGCAAAATTATGACATCACAATCCATGCAATGCAGTATGCAATGCAAAATTATGACATCATAATCCATGCAAATCATCATTTAATGCAAAAGTATGACATCACAATCCATGCAATGCAAAATTATGACATCACAATCCATGCAATGCAGTATGCAATGCAAAATTATGACATCACAATCCATGCAAAGCATCACTTAATGCAACATTATGACATCACAATCCATGCAATGCAGTATGCAATGCAAAATTATGACATAACAATCCATGCAATGCAAAATTATGACATCACAATCCATGCAATGCAGTATGCAATGCAAAATTATGACATCACAATCCATGCAAATCATCATTTAATGCAACATTATGACATCACAATCCATGCAATGCAGTATGCAATGCAAAATTATGACATCACAATCCATGCAATGCAGTATACAATGCAAAATTATGACATCACAATCCATGCATTGCAGTATGCAATGCAAAATTATGACATCACAATCCATGCAATGCAGTATGCAATGCAAAATTATGACATCACAATCCATGCAATGCAGTATACAATGCAAAATTATGACATCACAATCCATGCATTGCAGTATGCAATGCAAAATTATGACATCATAATCCATGCAAAGCATCATTTAATGCAAAAGTATGACATCACAATCCATGCATTGCAAAATTATGACATCACAATCCATGCAATGCAGTATGCAATGCAAAATTATGACATCATAATCCATGCAAAGCATCATTTAATGCAAAATTATGACATCACAATCCATGCAATGCAGTATGCAATGCAAAATTATGACATCACAATCCATGCAAAGCATCATTTAATGCAACATTATGACATCACAATCCATGCAAAGCATCATTTAATGCAACATTATGACATCACAATCCATGCAATGCAGTATGCAATGCAAAATTATGACATCACAATCCATGCAATGCAGTATGCAATGCAAAATTATGACATCACAATCAATGCAATGCAGTATGCAATGCAAAATTCTAACATCACAATACATGCAATGCAGTATGCAATGCAAAATTATGACATCACAATCCATGCAATGCAGTATGCAATGCAAAATTATGACATCATAATCCATGCAAAGCATCATTTAATGCTAAAGTATGACATCACAATCCATGCAATGCAGTATGCAATGCAAAATTATGACATCACAATCCATGCAATGCAGTATGCAATGCAAAATTATGACATCATAATCCATGCAAAGCATCATTTAATGCAAAAGTATGACATCACAATCCATGCAATGCAGTATGCAATGCAAAATTATGACATCACAATCCATGCAATGCAGTATGCAATGCAAAATTATGACATCACAATCCATGCAATGCAAAATTATGACATCATAATCCATGCAAAGCATCATTTAATGCAAAATTATGACATCACAATCCATGCAATGCAGTATGCAATGCAAAATTATGGCATCACAATCCTTGCAAAGCATCATTTAATGCAACATTATGACATTACAATCCATGCAATGCAGTATGCAATGCAAAATTATGACATCACAATCCATGCAATGCAGTATGCAATGCTAAATTATGACATCACAATCCATGCAATGCAGTATGCAATGCAAAATTATGACATCACAATCCATGCAAAACATAATTTAATGCAACATTATGACATCACAATCCATGCAATGCAGTATGCAATGCAAAATTATGACATCACAATCCATGCAATGCAGTATGCAATGCAAAATTATGACATCACAATCCATGCAATGCAGTATGCAATGCAAAATTATGACATCACAATCCATGCAAAGCATCATTTAATGCAAAAGTATGACATCACAATCCATGCAATGCAAAATTATGACATCACAATCCATGCAATGCAGTATGCAATGCAAAATTATGACATCACAATCCATGCAAAGCATCATTTAATGCAAAATTATGACATCACAATCCATGCAATGCAGTATGCAATGCAAAATTATGACATCACAATCCATGCAAAGCATCATTTAATGCAACATTATGACATCACAATCCATGCAAAGCATCATTTAATGCAACATTATGACATCACAATCCATGCAATGCAGTATGCAATGCAAAATTATGACATCACAATCCATGCAATGCAGTATGCAATGCAAAATTATGACATCACAATCCATGCAATGCAGTATGCAATGCAAAATTCTAACATCACAATACATGCAATGCAGTATGCAATGCAAAATTATGACATCACAATCCATGCAATGCAGTATGCAATGCAAAATTATGACATCATAATCCATGCAAAGCATCATTTAATGCTAAAGTATGACATCACAATCCATGCAATGCAGTATGCAATGCAAAATTATGACATCACAATCCATGCAATGCAGTATGCAATGCAAAATTATGACATCATAATCCATGCAAAGCATCATTTAATGCAAAAGTATGACATCACAATCCATGCAATGCAGTATGCAATGCAAAATTATGACATCACAATCCATGCAATGCAGTATGCAATGCAAAATTATGACATCACAATCCATGCAATGCAAAATTATGACATCATAATCCATGCAAAGCATCATTTAATGCAAAATTATGACATCACAATCCATGCAATGCAGTATGCAATGCAAAATTATGGCATCACAATCCTTGCAAAGCATCATTTAATGCAACATTATGACATTACAATCCATGCAATGCAGTATGCAATGCAAAATTATGACATCACAATCCATGCAATGCAGTATGCAATGCTAAATTATGACATCACAATCCATGCAATGCAGTATGCAATGCAAAATTATGACATCACAATCCATGCAAAACATAATTTAATGCAACATTATGACATCACAATCCATGCAATGCAGTATGCAATGCAAAATTATGACATCACAATCCATGCAATGCAGTATGCAATGCAAAATTATGACATCACAATCCATGCAATGCAGTATGCAATGCAAAATTATGACATCACAATCCATGCAAAGCATCATTTAATGCAAAAGTATGACATCACAATCCATGCAATGCAAAATTATGACATCACAATCCATGCAATGCAGTATGCAATGCAAAATTATGACATCACAATCCAAGCAAAGCATCATTTAATGCAACATTATGACATCACAATCCATGCAATGCAGTATGCAATGCAAAATTATGACATCACAATCCATGCAAAGCATCATTTAATGCAACATTATGACATCACAATCCATGCAATGCAGTATGCAATGCAAAATTATGACATCACAATCCATGCAATGCAAAATTATGACATCACAATCCATGCAATGCAGTATGCAATGCAAAATTATGACATCATAATCCGTGCAAAGCATAATTTAATGCAAAATTATGACATCACAATCCATGCAATGCAGTATGCAATGCAAAATTATGACATCATAATCCATGCAAAGCATCATTTAATGCAAAATTATGACTTCACAATCCATGCAATGCAGTATGCAATGCAAAATTATGACATCACAATCCATGCAATGCAGTATGCAATGCAAAATTATGACATCATAAACCATGCAAATCATCATTTAAATGCAAAATTATGACTTCACAATCCATGCAATGCAGTATGCAATGCAAAATTATGACATCACAATCCATGCAATGCAGTATGCAATGCAAAATTATGACATCATAATCCATGCAAATCATCATTTAATGCAAAAGTATGACATCACAATCCATGCAATGCAAAATTATGACATCACAATCCATGCAATGCAGTATGCAATGCAAAATTATGACATCACAATCCATGCAAAGCATCATTTAATGCAACATTATGACATCACAATCCATGCAATGCAGTATGCAATGCAAAATTATGACATAACAATCCATGCAATGCAAAATTATGACATCACAATCCATGCAATGCAGTATGCAATGCAAAATTATGACATCACAATCCATGCAAATCATCATTTAATGCAACATTATGACATCACAATCCATGCAATGCAGTATGCAATGCAAAATTATGACATCACAATCCATGCAATGCAGTATACAATGCAAAATTATGACATCACAATCCATGCATTGCAGTATGCAATGCAAAATTATGACATCACAATCCATGCAATGCAGTATGCAATGCAAAATTATGACATCACAATCCATGCAATGCAGTATACAATGCAAAATTATGACATCACAATCCATGCATTGCAGTATGCAATGCAAAATTATGACATCATAATCCATGCAAAGCATCATTTAATGCAAAAGTATGACATCACAATCCATGCATTGCAAAATTATGACATCACAATCCATGCAATGCAGTATGCAATGCAAAATTATGACATCATAATCCATGCAAAGCATCATTTAATGCAAAATTATGACATCACAATCCATGCAAAGCATCATTTAATGCAACATTATGACATCACAATCCATGCAAAGCATCATTTAATGCAACATTATGACATCACAATCCATGCAATGCAGTATGCAATGCAAAATTATGACATCACAATCCATGCAATGCAGTATGCAATGCAAAATTATGACATCACAATCCATGCAATGCAGTATGCAATGCAAAATTCTAACATCACAATACATGCAATGCAGTATGCAATGCAAAATTATGACATCACAATCCATGCAATGCAGTATGCAATGCAAAATTATGACATCATAATCCATGCAAAGCATCATTTAATGCTAAAGTATGACATCACAATCCATGCAATGCAGTATGCAATGCAAAATTATGACATCACAATCCATGCAATGCAGTATGCAATGCAAAATTATGACATCATAATCCATGCAAAGCATCATTTAATGCAAAATTATGACATCACAATCCATGCAATGCAGTATGCAATGCAAAATTATGACATCATAATCCATGCAAAGCATCATTTAATGCAAAATTATGACATCACAATCCATGCAATGCAGTATGCAATGCAAAATTATGACATCATAATCCATGCAAAGCATCATTTAATGCAAAATTATGACATCACAATCCATGCAATGCAGTATGCAATGCAAAATTATGACATCACAATCCATGCAAAGCATCATTTAATGCAAAATTATGACATCACAATCCATGCAATGCAGTATGCAATGCAAAATTATGACATAACAATCCATGCAATGCAAAATTATGACATCACAATCCATGCAATGCAGTATGCAATGCAAAATTATGACATCACAATCCATGCAAATCATCATTTAATGCAACATTATGACATCACAATCCATGCAATGCAGTATGCAATGCAAAATTATGACATCACAATCCATGCAATGCAGTATACAATGCAAAATTATGACATCACAATCCATGCATTGCAGTATGCAATGCAAAATTATGACATCACAATCCATGCAATGCAGTATGCAATGCAAAATTATGACATCACAATCCATGCAATGCAGTATACAATGCAAAATTATGACATCACAATCCATGCATTGCAGTATGCAATGCAAAATTATGACATCATAATCCATGCAAAGCATCATTTAATGCAAAAGTATGACATCACAATCCATGCATTGCAAAATTATGACATCACAATCCATGCAATGCAGTATGCAATGCAAAATTATGACATCATAATCCATGCAAAGCATCATTTAATGCAAAATTATGACATCACAATCCATGCAATGCAGTATGCAATGCAAAATTATGACATCACAATCCATGCAAAGCATCATTTAATGCAACATTATGACATCACAATCCATGCAAAGCATCATTTAATGCAACATTATGACATCACAATCCATGCAATGCAGTATGCAATGCAAAATTATGACATCACAATCCATGCAATGCAGTATGCAATGCAAAATTATGACATCACAATCCATGCAATGCAGTATGCAATGCAAAATTCTAACATCACAATACATGCAATGCAGTATGCAATGCAAAATTATGACATCACAATCCATGCAATGCAGTATGCAATGCAAAATTATGACATCATAATCCATGCAAAGCATCATTTAATGCTAAAGTATGACATCACAATCCATGCAATGCAGTATGCAATGCAAAATTATGACATCACAATCCATGCAATGCAGTATGCAATGCAAAATTATGACATCATAATCCATGCAAAGCATCATTTAATGCAAAATTATGACATCACAATCCATGCAATGCAGTATGCAATGCAAAATTATGACATCATAATCCATGCAAAGCATCATTTAATGCAAAATTATGACATCACAATCCATGCAAAGCATCATTTAATGCAAAAGTATGACATCACAATCCATGCAATGCAAAATTATGACATCACAATCCATGCAATGCAGTATGCGATGCAAAATTATGACATCATAATCCATGCAAAGCATCATTTAATGCAAAATTATGACATCGCAATCCATGCAATGCAGTATGCAATGCAAAATTATGACATCACAATCCATGCAATGCAGTATGCAATGCAAAATTATGACATCACAATCCATGCAATGCAGTATGCAATGCAAAATTCTAACATCACAATACATGCAATGCAGTATGCAATGCAAAATTATGACATCACAATCCATGCAATGCAGTATGCAATGCAAAATTATGACATCATAATCCATGCAAAGCATCATTTAATGCTAAAGTATGACATCACAATCCATGCAATGCAGTATGCAATGCAAAATTATGACATCACAATCCATGCAATTCAGTATGCAATGCAAAATTATGACATCATAATCCATGCAAAGCATCATTTAATGCAAAATTATGACATCACAATCCATGCAATGCAGTATGCAATGCAAAATTATGACATCATAATCCATGCAAAGCATCATTTAATGCAAAATTATGACATCACAATCCATGCAAAGCATCATTTAATGCAAAAGTATGACATCACAATCCATGCAATGCAAAATTATGACATCACAATCCATGCAATGCAGTATGCAATGCAAAATTATGACATCATAATCCATGCAAAGCATCATTTAATGCAAAATTATGACATCGCAATCCATGCAATGCAGTATGCAATGCAAAATTATGACATCACAATCCATGCAAAGCATCATTTAATGCAACATTATGACATCACAATCCATGCAATGCAGTATGCAATGCAAAATTATGACATCACAATCCATGCAATGCAGTATGCAATGCAAAATTATGACATCATAATCCATGCAAAGCATCATTTAATGCAAAAGTATGACATCACAATCCATGCAATGCAGTATGCAATGCAAAATTATGACATCACAATCCATGCAATGCAGTATGCAATGCAAAATTATGACATCATAATCCATGCAAAGCATCATTTAATGCAAAATTATGACATCACAATCCATGCAAAGCATCATGTAATGCAACATTATGACATCACAATCCATGCAATGCAGTATGCAATGCAAAATTATGACATCACAATCCATGCAAAGCATCATGTAATGCAACATTATGACATCACAATCCATGCAATGCAGTATGCAATGCAAAATTATGACATCACAATCCATGCAATGCAGTATGCAATGCAAAATTATGACATCACAATCCATGCAATGCAGTATGCAATGCAAAATTATGACATCACAATCCATGCAAAGCATCATTTAATGCAACATTATGACATCACAATCCATGCAATGCAGTATGCAATGCAAAATTATGACATCATAATCCATGCAAAGCATCATTTAATGCAAAAGTATGACATCACAATCCATGCAATGCAAAATTATGACATCACAATCCATGCAATGCAGTATGCAATGCAAAATTATGACATCATAATCCATGCAAAGCATCATTTAATGCAAAATTATGACATCACAATCCATGCAATGCAGTATGCAATGCAAAATTATGACATCATAATCCATGCAAAGCATCATTTAATGCAAAATTATGACATCACAATCCATGCAATGCAGTATGCGATGCAAAATTATGACATCACAATCCATGCAAAGCATCATTTAATGCAACATTATGACATCACAATCCATGCAATGCAGTATGCAATGCAAAATTATGACATCACAATCCATGCAATGCAGTATGCAATGCAAAATTATGACATCACAATCCATGCAATGCAGTATGCAATGCAAAATTATGACATCACAATCCATGCAATGCAGTATGCAATGCAAAATTATGACATCATAATCCATGCAAAGCATCATTTAATGCAAAAGTATGACATCACAATCCATGCAATGCAAAATTATGACATCACAATCCATGCAATGCAGTATGCAATGCAAAATTATGACATCATAATCCATGCAAAGCATCATTTAATGCAAAATTATGACATCACAATCCATGCAATGCAGTATGCAATGCAAAATTATGACATCACAATCCATGCAATGCAGTATGCAATGCAAAATTATGACATCACAAGCCATGCAAAGCATCATTTAATGCAGCATTATGACATCACAATCCATGCAATGCAGTATGCAATGCAAAATTATGACATCACAATCCATGCAATGCAGTATGCAATGCAAAATTATGACATCACAATCCATGCAATGCAGTATGCAATGCAAAATTATGACATCATAATCCATGCAAAGCATCATTTAATGCAAAAGTATGACATCACAATCCATGCAATGCAAAATTATGACATCACAATCCATGCAAAGCATCATTTAATGCAACATTATGACATCACAATCCATGCAATGCAGTATGCAATGCAAAATTATGACATCACAATCCATGCAATGCAGTATGCAATGCAAAATTATGACATCACAATCCATGCAATGCAGTATGCAATGCAAAATTATGACATCACAATCCATGCAATGCAGTATGCAATGCAAAATTATGACATCATAATCCATGCAAAGCATCATTTAATGCAACATTATGACATCACAATCCATGCAATGCAGTATGCAATGCAAAATTATGACATCATAATCCATGCAAAGCATCATTTAATGCAAAAGTATGACATCACAATCCATGCAATGCAAAATTATGACATCACAATCCATGCAATGCAGTATGCAATGCAAAATTATGACATCATAATCCATGCAAAGCATCATTTAATGCAAAATTATGACATCACAATCCATGCAATGCAGTATGCAATGCAAAATTATGACATCATAATCCATGCAAAGCATCATTTAATGCAAAATTATGACATCACAATCCATGCAATGCAGTATGCAATGCAAAATTATGACATCATAATCCATGCAAAGCATCATTTAATGCAAAATTATGACATCACAATCCATGCAAAGCATCATTTAATGCAAAAGTATGACATCACAATCCATGCAATGCAAAATTATGACATCACAATCCATGCAATGCAGTATGCAATGCAAAATTATGACATCATAATCCATGCAAAGCATCATTTAATGCAAAATTATGACATCGCAATCCATGCAATGCAGTATGCAATGCAAAATTATGACATCACAATCCATGCAAAGCATCATTTAATGCAACATTATGACATCACAATCCATGCAATGCAGTATGCAATGCAAAATTATGACATCACAATCCATGCAATGCAGTATGCAATGCAAAATTATGACATCATAATCCATGCAAAGCATCATTTAATGCAAAAGTATGACATCACAATCCATGCAATGCAGTATGCAATGCAAAATTATGACATCACAATCCATGCAAAGCATCATTTAATGCAAAATTATGACATCATAATCCATGCAAAGCATCATTTAATGCAAAATTATGACATCACAATCCATGCAAAGCATCATGTAATGCAACATTATGACATCACAATCCATGCAATGCAGTATGCAATGCAAAATTATGACATCACAATCCATGCAAAGCATCATGTAATGCAACATTATGACATCACAATCCATGCAATGCAGTATGCAATGCAAAATTATGACATCACAATCCATGCAATGCAGTATGCAATGCAAAATTATGACATCACAATCCATGCAATGCAGTATGCAATGCAAAATTATGACATCACAATCCATGCAAAGCATCATTTAATGCAACATTATGACATCACAATCCATGCAATGCAGTATGCAATGCAAAATTATGACATCATAATCCATGCAAAGCATCATTTAATGCAAAAGTATGACATCACAATCCATGCAATGCAAAATTATGACATCACAATCCATGCAATGCAGTATGCAATGCAAAATTATGACATCATAATCCATGCAAAGCATCATTTAATGCAAAATTATGACATCACAATCCATGCAATGCAGTATGCAATGCAAAATTATGACATCATAATCCATGCAAAGCATCATTTAATGCAAAATTATGACATCACAATCCATGCAATGCAGTATGCGATGCAAAATTATGACATCACAATCCATGCAAAGCATCATTTAATGCAACATTATGACATCACAATCCATGCAATGCAGTATGCAATGCAAAATTATGACATCACAATCCATGCAATGCAGTATGCAATGCAAAATTATGACATCACAATCCATGCAATGCAGTATGCAATGCAAAATTATGACATCACAATCCATGCAATGCAGTATGCAATGCAAAATTATGACATCATAATCCATGCAAAGCATCATTTAATGCAAAAGTATGACATCACAATCCATGCAATGCAAAATTATGACATCACAATCCATGCAATGCAGTATGCAATGCAAAATTATGACATCATAATCCATGCAAAGCATCATTTAATGCAAAATTATGACATCACAATCCATGCAATGCAGTATGCAATGCAAAATTATGACATCACAATCCATGCAATGCAGTATGCAATGCAAAATTATGACATCACAAGCCATGCAAAGCATCATTTAATGCAGCATTATGACATCACAATCCATGCAATGCAGTATGCAATGCAAAATTATGACATCACAATCCATGCAATGCAGTATGCAATGCAAAATTATGACATCACAATCCATGCAATGCAGTATGCAATGCAAAATTATGACATCATAATCCATGCAAAGCATCATTTAATGCAAAAGTATGACATCACAATCCATGCAATGCAAAATTATGACATCACAATCCATGCAAAGCATCATTTAATGCAACATTATGACATCACAATCCATGCAATGCAGTATGCAATGCAAAATTATGACATCACAATCCATGCAATGCAGTATGCAATGCAAAATTATGACATCACAATCCATGCAATGCAGTATGCAATGCAAAATTATGACATCACAATCCATGCAATGCAGTATGCAATGCAAAATTATGACATCATAATCCATGCAAAGCATCATTTAATGCAACATTATGACATCACAATCCATGCAATGCAGTATGCAATGCAAAATTATGACATCATAATCCATGCAAAGCATCATTTAATGCAAAAGTATGACATCACAATCCATGCAATGCAAAATTATGACATCACAATCCATGCAATGCAGTATGCAATGCAAAATTATGACATCATAATCCATGCAAAGCATCATTTAATGCAAAATTATGACATCACAATCCTTGCAATGCAGTATGCAATGCAAAATTATGACATCATAATCCATGCAAAGCATCATTTAATGCAAAATTATGACATCACAATCCATGCAATGCAGTATGCGATGCAAAATTATGACATCACAATCCATGCAATGCAGTATGCAATGCAAAATTATGACATCATAATCCATGCAAAGCATCATTTAATGCAAAATTATGACATCACAATCCATGCAATGCAGTATGCAATGCAAAATTATGACATCACAATCCATGCAATGCAGTATGCAATGCAAAATTATGACATCACAATCCATGCAATGCAGTATGCAATGCAAAATTATGACATCACAAGCCATGCAAAGCATCATTTAATGCAGCATTATGACATCACAATCCATGCAATGCAGTATGCAATGCAAAATTATGACATCACAATCCATGCAATGCAGTATGCAATGCAAAATTATGACATCATAATCCATGCAAAGCATCATTTAATGCAAACGTATGACATCACAATCCATGCAATGCAAAATTATGACATCACAATCCATGCAAAGCATCATTTAATGCAACATTATGACATCACAATCCATGCAATGCAGTATGCAATGCAAAATTATGACATCACAATCCATGCAATGCAGTATGCAATGCAAAATTATGACATCACAATCCATGCAATGCAGTATGCAATGCAAAATTGTGACATCATAATCCATGCAAAGCATCATTTAATGCAACATTATGACATCACAATCCATGCAATGCAGTATGCAATGCAAAATTATGACATCACAATCCATGCAATGCAGTATGCAATGCAAAATTATGACATCACAATCCATGCAATGCCGTATGCAATGCAAAATTATGACATCACAATCCATGCAAAGCATCATTTAATGCAACATTATGACATCACAATCCATGCAATGCAGTATGCAATGAAAAATTATGACATCATAATCCATGCAAAGCATCATTTAATGCTAAAGTATGACATCACAATCCATGCAATGCAGTATGCAATGCAAAATTATGACATCATAATCCATGCAAAGCATCATTTAATGCAACATTATGACATCACAATCCATGCAATGCAGTATGCAATGCAAAATTATGACATCACAATCCATGCAATGCAGTATGCAATGCAAAATTATGACATCACAATCCATGCAATGCAGTATGCAATGCAAACTTATGACATCACAATCCATGCAAAGCATCATTTAATGCAACATTATGACATCACAATCCATGCAATGCAGTATGCAATGAAAAATTATGACATCATAATCCATGCAAAGCATCATTTAATGCTAAAGTATGACATCACAATCCATGCAATGCAGTATGCAATGCAAAATTATGACATCACAACCCATGCAATGCAGTATGCAATGCAAAATTATGACATCACAATCCATGCAAAGCATCATTTAATGCAACATTATGACATCACAATCCATGCAATGCAGTATGCAATGCAAAATTATGACATCACAATCCATGCAATGCAGTATGCAATGCAAAATTATGACATCACAATCCATGCAATGAGGTATGCAATGCAAAATTATGACATCATAATCCATGCAAAGCATCATTTAATGCAAAAGTATGACATCACAATCCATGCAATGCAAAATTATGACATCACAATCCATGCAATGCAGTGTGCAATGCAAAATTATGACATCATAATCCATGCAAAGCATCATTTAATGAAAAATTAAGACATCACAATCCATGCAATGCAGTATGCAATGCACAATAATGACATCATAATCCATGCAAAGCATCATTTAATGCAAAATTATGACATCACAATCCATGCAATGCAGTATGCGATGCAAAATTATGACATCACAATCCATGCAATGCAGTATGCAATGCAACATTATGACATCATAATCCATGCAAAGTATCATTTAATGCAAAATTATGACATCACAATCCATGCAATGCAGTATGCAATGCAAAATTATGACATCATAATCCATGCAAAGCATCATTTAATGCAAAATTATGACATCACAATCCATGCAATGCAGTATGCAATGCAAAATTATGACATCATAATCCATGCAAAGCATCATTTAATGCAAAATTATGACATCACAATCCATGCAATGCAGTATGCAATGCAAAATTATGACATCATAATCCATGCAAAGCATCATTTAATGCAAAATTATGACATCACAATCCATGGAATGCAGTATGCAATGCAAAATTATGACATCACAATCCATACAATGCAGTATGCAATGCAAAATTATGACATCATAATCCATGCAAAGCATCATTTAATGCAAAAGTATGACATCACAATCCATGCAATGCAAAATTATGACATCACAATCCATGCAATGCAGTATGCAATGCAAAATTATGACATCATAATCCATGCAAAGCATCATTTAATGCAAAATTATGACATCGCAATCCATGCAATGCAGTATGCAATGCAAAATTATGACATCACAATCCATGCAATGCAGTATGCAATGCAAAATTATGACATCACAATCCATGCAAAGCATCATTTAATGCAGCATTATGACATCACAATCCATGCAATGCAGTATGCAATGCAAAATTATGACATCACAATCCATGCAATGCAGTATGCAATGCAAAATTATGACATCACAATCCATGCAATGCAGTATGCAATGCAAAATTATGACATCACAATCCATGCAAAGCATCATTTAATGCAACATTATGACATCACAATCCATGCAATGCAGTATGCAATGCAAAATTATGACATCATAATCCATGCAAAGCATCATTTAATGCAAAATTATGACATCATAATCCATGCAAAGCATCATTTAATGCAAAATTATGACATCACAATCCATGCAAAGCATCATGTAATGCAACATTATGACATCACAATCCATGCAATGCAGTATGCAATGCAAAATTATGACATCACAATCCATGCAAAGCATCATGTAATGCAACATTATGACATCACAATCCATGCAATGCAGTATGCAATGCAAAATTATGACATCACAATCCATGCAATGCAGTATGCAATGCAAAATTATGACATCACAATCCATGCAAAGCATCATTTAATGCAACATTATGACATCACAATCCATGCAAAGCATCATTTAATGCAACATTATGACATCACAATCCATGCAATGCAGTATGCAATGCAAAATTATGACATCATAATCCATGCAAAGCATCATTTAATGCAAAAGTATGACATCACAATCCATGCAATGCAAAATTATGACATCACAATCCATGCAATGCAGTATGCAATGCAAAATTATGACATCATAATCCATGCAAAGCATCATTTAATGCAAAATGATGACATCACAATCCATGCAATGCAGTATGCAATGCAAAATTATGACATCATAATCCATGCAAAGCATCATTTAATGCTAAATTATGACATCACAATCCATGCAATGCAAAATTATGACATCACAATCCATGCAATGCAGTATGCAATGCAAAATTATGACATCATAATCCATGCAAAGCATCATTTAATGCAAAATTATGACATCACAATCCATGCAATGCAGTATGCAATGCAAAATTATGACATCACAATCCATGCAATGCAGTATGCAATGCAAAATTATGACATCACAATCCATGCAATGCAGTATGCAATGCAAAATTATGACATCACAAGCCATGCAAAGCATCATTTAATGCTGCATTATGACATCACAATCCATGCAATGCAGTATGCAATGCAAAATTATGACATCACAATCCATGCAATGCAGTATGCAATGCAAAATTATGACATCACAATCCATGCAATGCAGTATGCAATGCAAAATTATGACATCATAATCCATGCAAAGCATCATTTAATGCAAAAGTATGACATCACAATCCATGCAATGCAAAATTATGACATCACAATCCATGCAAAGCATCATTTAATGCAACATTATGACATCACAATCCATGCAATGCAGTATGCAATGCAAAATTATGACATCACAATCCATGCAATGCAGTATGCAATGCAAAATCATGACATCACAATCCATGCAATGCAGTATGCAATGCAAAATTATGACATCACAATCCATGCAATGCAGTATGCAATGCAAAATTATGACATCATAATCCATGCAAAGCATCATTTAATGCAACATTATGACATCACAATCCATGCAATGCAGTATGCAATGCAAAATTATGACATCATAATCCATGCAAAGCATCATTTAATGCAAAAGTATGACATCACAATCCATGCAATGCAAAATTATGACATCACAATCCATGCAATGCAGTATGCAATGCAAAATTATGACATCATAATCCATGCAAAGCATCATTTAATGCAAAATTATGACATCACAATCCATGCAATGCAGTATGCAATGCAAAATTATGACATCATAATCCATGCAAAGCATTATTTAATGCAAAATTATGACATCACAATCCATGCAATGCAGTATGTGATGCAAAATTATGACATCACAATCCATGCAAAGCATCATTTAATGCAACATTATGACATCACAATCCATGCAATGCAGTATGCAATGCAAAATTATGACATCACAATCCATGCAATGCAGTATGCAATGCAAAATTATGACATCACAATCCATGCAATGCAGTATGCAATGCAAAATTATGACATCACAATCCATGCAATGCAGTATGCAATGCAAAATTATGACATCATAATCCATGCAAAGCATCATTTAATGCAAAAGTATGACATCACAATCCATGCAATGCAAAATTATGACATCATAATCCATGCAAAGCATCATTTAATGCAACATTATGACATCACAATCCATGCAATGCAGTATGCAATGCAAAATTATGACATCACAATCCATGCAATGCAGTATGCAATGCAAAATTATGACATCACAATCCATGCAATGCAGTATGCAATGCAAAATTATGACATCACAATCCATGCAAAGCATCATTTAATGCAACATTATGACATCACAATCCATGCAATGCAGTATGCAATGCAAAATTATGACATCACAATCCATGCAATGCAGTATGCAATGAAAAATTATGACATCATAATCCATGCAAAGCATCATTTAATGCTAAAGTATGACATCACAATCCATGCAATGCAGTATGCAATGCAAAATTATGACATCACAATCCATGCAATGCAGTATGCAATGCAAAATTATGACATCATAATCCATGCAAAGCATCATTTAATGCAAAATTATGACATCACAATCCATGCAATGCAGTATGCAATGCAAAATTATGACATCATAATCCATGCAAAGCATCATTTAATGCAAAATTATGACATCACAATCCATGCAATGCAGTATGCAATGCAAAATTATGACATCATAATCCATGCAAAGCATCATTTAATGCAAAATTATGACATCACAATCCATGGAATGCAGTATGCAATGCAAAATTATGACATCACAATCCATACAATGCAGTATGCAATGCAAAATTATGACATCATAATCCATGCAAAGCATCATTTAATGCAAAAGTATGACATCACAATCCATGCAAAGCATCATTTAATGCAAAATTATGACATCACAATCCATGCAATGCAGTATGCAATGCAAAATTATGACATCATAATCCATGCAAAGCATCATTTAATGCAAAATTATGACATCACAATCCATGCAATGCAGTATGCAATGCAAAATTATGACATCATAATCCATGCAAAGCATCATTTAATGCAAAATTATGACATCACAATCCATGGAATGCAGTATGCAATGCAAAATTATGACATCACAATCCATACAATGCAGTATGCAATGCAAAATTATGACATCATAATCCATGCAAAGCATCATTTAATGCAAAAGTATGACATCACAATCCATGCAATGCAAAATTATGACATCACAATCCATGCAATGCAGTATGCAATGCAAAATTATGACATCATAATCCATGCAAAGCATCATTTAATGCAAAATTATGACATCGCAATCCATGCAATGCAGTATGCAATGCAAAATTATGACATCACAATCCATGCAAAGCATCATTTAATGCAGCATTATGACATCACAATCCATGCAATGCAGTATGCAATGCAAAATTATGACATCACAATCCATGCAATGCAGTATGCAATGCAAAATTATGACATCACAATCCATGCAATGCAGTATGCAATGCAAAATTATGACATCACAATCCATGCAAAGCATCATTTAATGCAACATTATGACATCACAATCCATGCAATGCAGTATGCAATGCAAAATTATGACATCATAATCCATGCAAAGCATCATTTAATGCAAAATTATGACATCATAATCCATGCAAAGCATCATTTAATGCAAAATTATGACATCACAATCCATGCAAAGCATCATGTAATGCAACATTATGACATCACAATCCATGCAATGCAGTATGCAATGCAAAATTATGACATCACAATCCATGCAAAGCATCATGTAATGCAACATTATGACATCACAATCCATGCAATGCAGTATGCAATGCAAAATTATGACATCACAATCCATGCAAAGCATCATTTAATGCAACATTATGACATCACAATCCATGCAAAGCATCATTTAATGCAACATTATGACATCACAATCCATGCAATGCAGTATGCAATGCAAAATTATGACATCATAATCCATGCAAAGCATCATTTAATGCAAAAGTATGACATCACAATCCATGCAATGCAAAATTATGACATCACAATCCATGCAATGCAGTATGCAATGCAAAATTATGACATCATAATCCATGCAAAGCATCATTTAATGCAAAATTATGACATCACAATCCATGCAATGCAGTATGCAATGCAAAATTATGACATCATAATCCATGCAAAGCATCATTTAATGCAAAATTATGACATCACAATCCATGCAATGCAGTATGCAATGCAAAATTATGACATCACAATCCATGCAATGCAAAATTATGACATCACAATCCATGCAATGCAGTATGCAATGCAAAATTATGACATCATAATCCATGCAAAGCATCATTTAATGCAAAAGTATGACATCACAATCCATGCAATGCAAAATTATGACATCACAATCCATGCAAAGCATCATTTAATGCAACATTATGACATCACAATCCATGCAATGCAGTATGCAATGCAAAATTATGACATCACAATCCATGCAATGCAGTATGCAATGCAAAATCATGACATCACAATCCATGCAATGCAGTATGCAATGCAAAATTATGACATCACAATCCATGCAATGCAGTATGCAATGCAAAATTATGACATCATAATCCATGCAAAGCATCATTTAATGCAACATTATGACATCACAATCCATGCAATGCAGTATGCAATGCAAAATTATGACATCATAATCCATGCAAAGCATCATTTAATGCAAAAGTATGACATCACAATCCATGCAATGCAAAATTATGACATCACAATCCATGCAATGCAGTATGCAATGCAAAATTATGACATCATAATCCATGCAAAGCATCATTTAATGCAAAATTATGACATCACAATCCATGCAATGCAGTATGCAATGCAAAATTATGACATCATAATCCATGCAAAGCATCATTTAATGCAAAATTATGACATCACAATCCATGCAATGCAGTATGCGATGCAAAATTATGACATCACAATCCATGCAAAGCATCATTTAATGCAACATTATGACATCACAATCCATGCAATGCAGTATGCAATGCAAAATTATGACATCACAATCCATGCAATGCAGTATGCAATGCAAAATTATGACATCATAATCCATGCAATGCAGTATGCAATGCAAAATTATGACATCACAATCCATGCAATGCAGTATGCAATGCAAAATTATGACATCATAATCCATGCAAAGCATCATTTAATGCAAAAGTATGACATCACAATCCATGCAATGCAAAATTATGACATCATAATCCATGCAAAGCATCATTTAATGCAACATTATGACATCACAATCCATGCAATGCAGTATGCAATGCAAAATTATGACATCACAATCCATGCAATGCAGTATGCAATGCAAAATTATGACATCACAATCCATGCAATGCAGTATGCAATGCAAAATTATGACATCACAATCCATGCAAAGCATCATTTAATGCAACATTATGACATCACAATCCATGCAATGCAGTATGCAATGCAAAGTTATGACATCACAATCCATGCAATGCAGTATGCAATGAAAAATTATGACATCATAATCCATGCAAAGCATCATTTAATGCTAAAGTATGACATCACAATCCATGCAATGCAGTATGCAATGCAAAATTATGACATCACAATCCATGCAATGCAGTATGCAATGCAAAATTATGACATCACAAGCCATGCAAAGCATCATTTAATGCAGCATTATGACATCACAATCCATGCAATGCAGTATGCAATGCAAAATTATGACATCACAATCCATGCAATGCAGTATGTAATGCAAAATTATGACATCACAATCCATGCAATGCAGTATGCAATGCAAAATTATGACATCATAATCCATGCAAAGCATCATTTAATGCAAAAATATGACATCACAATCCATGCAATGCAAAATTATGACATCACAATCCATGCAAAGCATCATTTAATGCAACATTATGACATCACAATCCATGCAATGCAGTATGCAATGCAAAATTATGACATCACAAGCCATGCAATGCAGTATGCAATGCAAAATTATGACATCACAATCCATGCAATGCAGTATGCAATGCAAAATTATGACATCACAATCCATGCAATGCAGTATGCAATGCAAAATTATGACATCATAATCCATGCAAAGCATCATTTAATGCAACATTATGACATCACAATCCATGCAATGCAGTATGCAATGCAAAATTATGACATCATAATCCATGCAAAGCATCATTTAATGCAAAAGTATGACATCACAATCCATGCAATGCAAAATTATGACATCACAATCCATGCAATGCAGTATGCAATGCAAAATTATGACATCATAATCCATGCAAAGCATCATTTAATGCAAAATTATGACATCACAATCCATGCAATGCAGTATGCGATGCAAAATTATGACATCACAATCCATGCAAAGCATCATTTAATGCAACATTATGACATCACAATCCATGCAATGCAGTATGCAATGCAAAATTATGACATCACAATCCATGCAATGCAGTATGCAATGCAAAATTATGACATCACAATCCATGCAATGCAGTATGCAATGCAAAATTATGACATCACAATCCATGCAATGCAGTATGCAATGCAAAATTATGACATCATAATCCATGCAAAGCATCATTTAATGCAAAAGTATGACATCACAATCCATGCAATGCAAAATTATGACATCATAATCCATGCAAAGCATCATTTAATGCAACATTATGACATCACAATCCATGCAATGCAGTATGCAATGCAAAATTATGACATCACAATCCATGCAATGCAGTATGCAATGCAAAATTATGACATCACAATCCATGCAATGCAGTATGCAATGCAAAATTATGACATCATAATCCATGCAAAGCATCATTTAATGCTAAAGTATGACATCACAATCCATGCAATGCAGTATGCAATGCAAAATTATGACATCACAATCCATGCATTGCAGTATGCAATGCAAAATTATGACATCATAATCCATGCAAAGCATCATTTAATGCAAAATTATGACATCACAATCCATGCAATGCAGTATGCAATGCAAAAGTATGACATCACAACCCATGCAATGCAGTATGCAATGCAAAATTATGACATCACAATCCATGCAAAGCATCATTTAATGCAACATTATGACATCACAATCCATGCAATGCAGTATGCAATGCAAAATTATGACATCACAATCCATGCAATGCAGTATGCAATGCAAAATTATGACATCACAATCCATGCAATGCAGTATGCAATGCAAAATTATGACATCACAATCCATGCAATGAGGTATGCAATGCAAAATTATGACATCATAATCCATGCAAAGCATCATTTAATGCAAAAGTATGACATCACAATCCATGCAATGCAAAATTATGACATCACAATCCATGCAATGCAGTATGCAATGCAAAATTATGACATCATAATCCATGCAAAGCATCATTTAATGCAAAATTATGACATCACAATCCATGCAATGCAGTATGCAATGCAAAATAATGACATCATAATCCATGCAAAGCATCATTTAATGCAAAATTATGACATCACAATCCATGCAATGCAGTATGCGATGCAAAATTATGACATCACAATCCATGCAATGCAGTATGCAATGCAACATTATGACATCATAATCCATGCAAAGTATCATTTAATGCAAAATTATGACATCACAATCCATGCAATGCAGTATGCAATGCAAAATTATGACATCATAATCCATGCAAAGCATCATTTAATGCAAAATTATGACATCACAATCCATGCAATGCAGTATGCAATGCAAAATTATGACATCATAATCCATGCAAAGCATCATTTAATGCAAAATTATGACATCACAATCCATGCAATGCAGTATGCAATGCAAAATTATGACATCATAATCCATGCAAAGCATCATTTAATGCAAAATTATGACATCACAATCCATGGAATGCAGTATGCAATGCAAAATTATGACATCACAATCCATACAATGCAGTATGCAATGCAAAATTATGACATCATAATCCATGCAAAGCATCATTTAATGCAAAATTATGACATCGCAATCCATGCAATGCAGTATGCAATGCAAAATTATGACATCACAATCCATGCAAAGCATCATTTAATGCAGCATTATGACATCACAATCCATGCAATGCAGTATGCAATGCAAAATTATGACATCACAATCCATGCAATGCAGTATGCAATGCAAAATTATGACATCACAATCCATGCAATGCAGTATGCAATGCAAAATTATGACATCACAATCCATGCAAAGCATCATTTAATGCAACATTATGACATCACAATCCATGCAATGCAGTATGCAATGCAAAATTATGACATCACAATCCATGCAATGCAGAATGCAATGCAAAATTATGACATCACAACCCATGCAATGCAGTATGCAATGCAAAATTATGACATCATAATCCATGCAAAGCATCATTTAATGCAAAATTATGACATCACAATCCATGCAATGCAGTATGCAATGCAAAATTATGACATCACAATCCATGCAAAGCATCATTTAATGCAACATTATGACATCACAATCCATGCAATGCAGTATGCAATGCAAAATTATGACATCACAATCCATGCAATGCAGTATGCAATGCAACATTATGACATCACAATCCATGCAATGCAGTATGCAATGCAAAATTATGACATCACAATCCATGCAATGAGGTATGCAATGCAAAATTATGACATCACAATCAATGCAATGCAAAATTATGGCATCACAATCCATGCAATGCAGTATGCAATGCAAAATTATGACATCATAATCCATGCAAAGCATCATTTAATACAAAGTTATGACATCACAATCCATGCAATGCAGTATGCAATGCAAAATTATGACATCACAATCCATGCAAAGCATCATTTAATGCAACATTATGACATCACAATCCATGCAATGCAGTATGCAATGCAAAATTATGACATCACAATCCATGCAATGCAGTATGCAATGCAAAATTATGACATCACAATCCATGCAATGCAGTATGCAATGCAAAATTATGACATCATAATCCATGCAAAGCATCATTTAATGCAAAATTATGACATCACAATCCTTGCAATGCAGTATGCAATGCAAAATTATGACATCACAATCCATGCAATGCAGTATGCAATGCAAAATTATGACATCACAATCCATGCAAAGCATCATTTAATGCAACATTATGACATCACAATCCATGCAATGCAGTATGCAATGCAAAATTATGACATCACAATCCATGCAATGCAGTATGCAATGCAAAATTATGACATCACAATCCATGCAATGAGGTATGCAATGCAAAATTATGACATCACAATCCATGCAATGCAAAATTATGACATCACAATCCATGCAATGCAGTATGCAATGCAAAATTATGACATCATAATCCATGCAAAGCATCATTTAATGCAAAGTTATGACATCACAATCCATGCAATGCAGTATGCAATGCAAAATTATGACATCACAATCCATGCAAAGCATCATTTAATGCAACATTATGACATCACAATCCATGCAATGCAGTATGCAATGCAAAATTATGACATCACAATCCATGCAATGCAGTATGCAATGCAAAATTATGACATCACAATCCATGCAAAGCATAATTTAATGCTAAAGTATGACATCACAATCCATGCAATGCAGTATGCAATGCAAAATTATGACATCACAATCCATGCAATGCAGTATGCAATGCAAAATTATGACATCATAATCCATGCAAAGCATCATTTAATGCAAAATTATGACTTCACAATCCATGCAATGCAGTATGCAATGCAAAATTATGACATCACAATCCATGCAAAGCATCATTTAATGCAACATTATGACATCACAATCCATGCAATGCAGTATGCAATGCAAAATTATGACATCACAATCCATGCAATGCAGTATGCAATGCAAAATTATGACATCACAATCCATGCAATGCAGTATGCAATGCAAAATTATGACATCATAATCAATGCAAAGCATCATTTAATGCAAAATTATGACATCACAATCCATGCAATGCAGTATGCAATGCAAAATTATGACATCACAATCCATGCAAAGCATCATTTAATGCAACATTATGACATCACAATCCATGCAATGCAGTATGCAATGCAAAATTATGACATCACAATCCATGCAATGCAGTATGCAATGCAAAATTATGACATCACAATCCATGCAAAGCATCATTTAATGCAACATTATGACATCACAATCCATGCAATGCAGTATGCAATGCAAAATTATGACATCACAATCCATGCAATGCAGTATGCAATGCAAAATTATGACATCACAATCCATGCAATGCAGTATGCAATGCAAAATTATGACATCACAATCCATGCAAAGCATCATTTAATGCAACATTATGACATCACAATCCATGCAAAGCATCATTTAATGCAACATTATGACATCACAATCCATGCAATGCAGTATGCAATGCAAAATTATGACATCACAATCCATGCAATGCAGTATGCAATGCAAAATTATGACATCACAATCCATGCAATGCATCATTTAATGCAAAATTATGACATCACAATCCATGCAATGCAGTATGCGATGCAAAATTATGACATCATAATCCATGCAATGCAGTATGCAATGCAAAATTATGGCATCATAATCCATGCAAAGCATCATTTAATGCAAAATTATGACATCACAATCCATGCAATGCAGTATGCGATGCAAAATTATGACATCACAATCCATGCAATGCAGTATGCAATGCAAAATTATGACATCATAATCCATGCAAAGCATCATTTAATGCAAAATTATGACATCACAATCCATGCAATGCAGTATGCAATGCAAAATTATGACATCATAATCCATGCAAAGCATCATTTAATGCAAAATTATGACATCACAATCCATGCAATGCAGTATGCAATGCAAAATTATGACGTCACAATCCATGCAATGCAGTATGCAATGCAAAATTATGACATCACAATCCATGCAAAGCATCATTTAATGCTAAAGTATGACATCACAATCCATGCAATGCAGTATGCAATGCAAAATTATGACATCACAATCCATGCAATGCAGTATGCAATGCAAAAATATGACATCATAATCCATGCAAAGCATCATTTAATGCAAAATTATGACATCACAATCCATGCAATGCAGTATGCAATGCAAAATTATGACATCACAATCCATGCAAAGCATCATTAAATGCAACATTATGACATCACAATCCATGCAATGCAGTATGCAATGCAAAATTATGACATCACAATCCATGCAATGCAGTAAGTAATGCAAAATTATGACATCACAAGCCATGCAATGCATCATTTAATGCAAAATTATGACATCACAAACCATGCAATGCAGTATGCGATGCAAAATTATGACATCATAATCCATGCAAAGCATCATTTAATGCAACATTATGACATCACAATCCATGCAATGCAGTATGCAATGCAAAATTATGACATCACAATCCATGCAATGCAGTATGCAATGCAAAATTATGACATCACAATCCATGCAAAGCATCATTTAATGCAACATTATGACATCACAATCCATGCAATGCAGTATGCAATGCAAAATTATGACATCACAATCCATGCAATGCAGTATGCAATGCAAAATTATGACATCACAATCCATGCAAAGCATCATTTAATGCTAAAGTATGACATCACAATCCATGCAATGCAGTATGCAATGCAAAATTATGACATCACAATCCATGCAATGCAGTATGCAATGCAAAATTATGACATCATAATCCATGCAAAGCATCATTTAATGCAAAATTATGACATCACAATCCATGCAATGCAGTATGCAATGCAAAATTATGACATCACAATCCATGCAAAGCATCATTTAATGCAACATTATGACATCACAATCCATGCAATGCAGTATGCAATGCAAAATTATGACATCACAATCCATGCAATGCATCATTTAATGCAAAATTATGACATCACAATCCATGCAATGCAGTATGCAATGCAAAATAATGACATCATAATCCATGCAAAGCATCATTTAATGCAAAATTATGACATCACAATCCATGCAATGCAGTATGCGATGCAAAATTATGACATCACAATCCATGCAATGCAGTATGCAATGCAAAATTATGACATCATAATCCATGCAAAGCATCATTTAATGCAAAATTATGACATCACAATCCATGCAATGCAGTATGCAATGCAAAATTATGACATCACAATCCATGCAAAGCATCATTTAATGCAACATTATGACATCACAATCCATGCAATGCAGTATGCAATACAAAATTATGACATCACAATCCATGCAATGCAGTATGCAATGCAAAATTATGACACCACAATCCATGCAAAGCATCATTTAATGCAACATTATGACATCACAATCCATGCAATGCAGTATGCAATGCAAAATTATGACATCATAATCAATGCAAAGCATCATTTAATGCAAAATTATGACATCACAATCCATGCAATGCAGTATGCAATGCAAAATTATGACATCACAATCCATGCAAAGCATCATTTAATGCAACATTATGACATCACAATCCATACAATGCAGTATGCAATGCAAAATTATGACATCACAATCCATGCAATGCAGTATGCAATGCAAAATTATGACATCACAATCCATGCAAAGCATCATTTAATGCAACATTATGACATCACAATCCATGCAATGCAGTATGCAATGCAAAATTATGACATCACAATCCATGCAATGCAGTATGCAATGCAAAATTATGACATCACAATCCATGCAATGCAGTATGCAATGCAAAATTATGACATCACAATCCATGCAAAGCATCATTTAATGCAACATTATGACATCACAATCCATGCAAAGCATCATTTAATGCAACATTATGACATCACAATCCATGCAATGCAGTATGCAATGCAAAATTATGACATCACAATCCATGCAATGCAGTATGCAATGCAAAATTATGACATCACAATCCATGCAATGCATCATTTAATGCAAAATTATGACATCACAATCCATGCAATGCAGTATGCGATGCAAAATTATGACATCATAATCCATGCAAAGCATCATTTAATGCAAAATTATGACATCACAATCCATGCAATGCAGTATGCAATGCAAAATTATGGCATCATAATCCATGCAAAGCATCATTTAATGCAAAATTATGACATCACAATCCATGCAATGCAGTATGCGATGCAAAATTATGACATCACAATCCATGCAATGCAGTATGCAATGCAAAATTATGACATCATAATCCATGCAAAGCATCATTTAATGCAAAATTATGACATCACAATCCATGCAATGCAGTATGCAATGCAAAATTATGACATCATAATCCATGCAAAGCATCATTTAATGCAAAATTATGACATCACAATCCATGCAATGCAGTATGCAATGCAAAATTATGACGTCACAATCCATGCAATGCAGTATGCAATGCAAAATTATGACATCACAATCCATGCAAAGCATCATTTAATGCTAAAGTATGACATCACAATCCATGCAATGCAGTATGCAATGCAAAATTATGACATCACAATCCATGCAATGCAGTATGCAATGCAAAAATATGACATCATAATCCATGCAAAGCATCATTTAATGCAAAATTATGACATCACAATCCATGCAATGCAGTATGCAATGCAAAATTATGACATCACAATCCATGCAAAGCATCATTAAATGCAACATTATGACATCACAATCCATGCAATGCAGTATGCAATGCAAAATTATGACATCACAATCCATGCAATGCAGTAAGTAATGCAAAATTAGGACATCACAATCCATGCAATGCATCATTTAATGCAAAATTATGACATCACAAACCATGCAATGCAGTATGCGATGCGAAATTATGACATCATAATCCATGCAAAGCATCATTTAATGCAAAATTATGACATCACAATCCATGCAATGCAGTATGCAATGCAAAATTATGACATCATAATCCATGCAAAGCATCATTTAATGCAACATTATGACATCACAATCCATGCAATGCAGTATGCAATGCAAAATTATGACATCACAATCCATGCAATGCAGTATGCAATGCAAAATTATGACATCACAATCCATGCAAAGCATCATTTAATGCAACATTATGACATCACAATCCATGCAATGCAGTATGCAATGCAAAATTATGACATCACAATCCATGCAATGCAGTATGCAATGCAAAATTATGACATCACAATCCATGCAAAGCATCATTTAATGCTAAAGTATGACATCACAATCCATGCAATGCAGTATGCAATGCAAAATTATGACATCACAATCCATGCAATGCAGTATGCAATGCAAAATTATGACATCATAATCCATGCAAAGCATCATTTAATGCAAAATTATGACATCACAATCCATGCAATGCAGTATGCAATGCAAAATTATGACATCACAATCCATGCAAAGCATCATTTAATGCAACATTATGACATCACAATCCATGCAATGCAGTATGCAATGCAAAATTATGACATCACAATCCATGCAATGCATCATTTAATGCAAAATTATGACATCACAATCCATGCAATGCAGTATGCAATGCAAAATAATGACATCATAATCCATGCAAAGCATCATTTAATGCAAAATTATGACATCACAATCCATGCAATGCAGTATGCGATGCAAAATTATGACATCACAATCCATGCAATGCAGTATGCAATGCAAAATTATGACATCATAATCCATGCAAAGCATCATTTAATGCAAAATTATGACATCACAATCCATGCAATGCAGTATGCAATGCAAAATTATGACATCACAATCCATGCAAAGCATCATTTAATGCAACATTATGACATCACAATCCATGCAATGCAGTATGCAATACAAAATTATGACATCACAATCCATGCAATGCAGTATGCAATGCAAAATTATGACACCACAATCCATGCAAAGCATCATTTAATGCAACATTATGACATCACAATCCATGCAATGCAGTATGCAATGCAAAATTATGACATCACAATCCATGCAATGCAGTATGCAATGCAAAATTATGACATCACAATCCATGCAATGCATCATTTAATGCAAAATTATGACATCACAATCCATGCAATGCAGTATGCGATGCAAAATTATGACATCACAATCCATGCAATGCAGTATGCAATGCAAAATTATGACATCACAATCCATGCAAATCATCATTTAATGCAACATTATGACATCACAATCCATGCAATGCAGTATGCAATGCAAAATTATGACATCACAATCCATGCAATGCAGTATGCAATGCAAAATTATGACATCACAATCCATGCAAAGCATAATTTAATGCTAAAGTATGACATCACAATCCATGCAATGCAGTATGCAATGCAAAATTATGACATCACAATCCATGCAATGCAGTATGCAATGCAAAATTATGACATCATAATCCATGCAAAGCATCATTTAATGCAAAATTATGACATCACAATCCATGCAATGCAGTATGCAATGCAAAATTATGACATCACAATCCATGCAAAGCATCATTTAATGCAACATTATGACATCACAATCCATGCAATGCAGTATGCAATGCAAAATTATGACATCACAATCCATGCAATGCAGTATGCAATGCAAAATTATGACATCACAATCCATGCAATGCATCATTTAATGCAAAATTATGACATCACAATCCATGCAATGCAGTATGCGATGCAAAATTATGACATCACAATCCATGCAATGCAGTATGCAATGCAAAATTATGACATCATAATCCATGCAAAGCATCATTTAATGCAAAATTATGACATCACAATCCATGCAATGCAAAATTATGACATCATAATCAATGCAAAGCATCATTTAATGCAAAATTATGACATCACAATCCATGCAATGCAGTATGCAATGCAAAATTATGACATCACAATCCATGCAAAGCATCATTTAATGCAACATTATGACATCACAATCCATGCAATGCAGTATGCAATGCAAAATTATGACATCACAATCCATGCAATGCAGTATGCAATGCAAAATTATGACATCACAATCCATGCAAAGCATCATTTAATGCAACATTATGACATCACAATCCATGCAATGCAGTATGCAATGCAAAATCATGACATCACAATCCATGCAATGCAGTATGCAATGCAAAATTATGACATCACAATCCATGCAATGCAGTATGCAATGCAAAATTATGACATCACAATCCATGCAAAGCATCATTTAATGCAACATTATGACATCACAATCCATGCAAAGCATCATTTAATGCAAAATTATGACATCACAATCCATGCAATGCAGTATGCAATGCAAAATTATGACATCACAATCCATGCAATGCATCATTTAATGCTAAATTATGACATCACAATCCATGCAATGCAGTATGCGATGCAAAATTATGACATCATAATCCATGCAAAGCATCATTTAATGCAAAATTATGACATCACAATCCATGCAATGCAGTATGCAATGCAAAATTATGGCATCATAATCCATGCAAAGCATCATTTAATGCAAAATTATGACATCACAATCCATGCAATGCAGTATGCGATGCAAAATTATGACATCACAATCCATGCAATGCAGTATGCAATGCAAAATTATGACATCATAATCCATGCAAAGCATCATTTAATGCAAAATTATGACATCACAATCCATGCAATGCAGTATGCAATGCAAAATTATGACATCATAATCCATGCAAAGCATCATTTAATGCAAAATTATGACATCACAATCCATGCAATGCAGTATGCAATGCAAAATTATGACGTCACAATCCATGCAATGCAGTATGCAATGCAAAATTATGACATCACAATCCATGCAAAGCATCATTTAATGCTAAAGTATGACATCACAATCCATGCAATGCAGTATGCAATGCAAAATTATGACATCACAATCCATGCAATGCAGTATGCAATGCAAAAATATGACATCATAATCCATGCAAAGCATCATTTAATGCAAAATTATGACATCACAATCCATGCAAAGCATCATTTAATGCAACATTATGACATCACAATCCATGCAAAGCATCATTTAATGCAACATTATGACATCACAATCCATGCAATGCAGTATGCAATGCAAAATTATGACATCACAATCCATGCAATGCAGTATGCAATGCAAAATTATGACATCACAATCCATGCAATGCATCATTTAATGCAAAATTATGACATCACAATCCATGCAATGCAGTATGCGATGCAAAATTATGACATCATAATCCATGCAAAGCATCATTTAATGCAAAATTATGACATCACAATCCATGCAATGCAGTATGCAATGCAAAATTATGGCATCATAATCCATGCAAAGCATCATTTAATGCAACATTATGACATCACAATCCATGCAATGCAGTATGCGATGCAAAATTATGACATCACAATCCATGCAATGCAGTATGCAATGCAAAATTATGACATCATAATCCATGCAAAGCATCATTTAATGCAAAATTATGACATCACAATCCATGCAATGCAGTATGCAATGCAAAATTATGACATCATAATCCATGCAAAGCATCATTTAATGCAAAATTATGACATCACAATTTATGCAATGCAGTATGCAATGCAAAATTATGACGTCACAATCCATGCAATGCAGTATGCAATGCAAAATTATGACATCACAATCCATGCAAAGCATCATTTAATGCTAAAGTATGACATCACAATCCATGCAATGCAGTATGCAATGCAAAATTATGACATCACAATCCATGCAGTGCAGTATGCAATGCAAAAATATGACATCATAATCCATGCAAAGCATCATTTAATGCAAAATTATGACATCACAATCCATGCAATGCAGTATGCAATGCAAAATTATGACATCACAATCCATGCAAAGCATCATTAAATGCAACATTATGACATCACAATCCATGCAATGCAGTATGCAATGCAAAATTATGACATCACAATCCATGCAATGCAGTAAGTAATGCAAAATTATGACATCACAATCCATGCAATGCATCATTTAATGCAAAATTATGACATCACAAACCATGCAATGCAGTATGCGATGCAAAATTATGACATCATAATCCATGCAAAGCATCATTTAATGCAAAATTATGACATCACAATCCATGCAATGCAGTATGCGATGCAAAATTATGACATCACAATCCATGCAATGCAGTATGCAATGCAAAATTATGACATCATAATCCATGCAAAGCATCATTTAATGCAAAATTATGACATCACAATCCATGCAATGCAGTATGCAATGCAAAATTATGACATCACAATCCATGCAAAGCATCATTTAATGCAACATTATGACATCACAATCCATGCAATGCAGTATGCAATACAAAATTATGACATCACAATCCATGCAATGCAGTATGCAATGCAAAATTATGACACCACAATCCATGCAAAGCATCATTTAATGCAACATTATGACATCACAATCCATGCAATGCAGTATGCAATGCAAAATTATGACATCACAATCCATGCAATGCAGTATGCGATGCAAAATTATGACATCACAATCCATGCAATGCAGTATGCAATGCAAAATTATGACATCACAATCCATGCAAATCATCATTTAATGCAACATTATGACATCACAATCCATGCAATGCAGTATGCAATGCAAAATTATGACATCACAATCCATGCAATGCAGTATGCAATGCAAAATTATGACATCACAATCCATGCAAAGCATAATTTAATGCTAAAGTATGACATCACAATCCATGCAATGCAGTATGCAATGCAAAATTATGACATCACAATCCATGCAATGCAGTATGCAATGCAAAATTATGACATCATAATCCATGCAAAGCATCATTTAATGCAAAATTATGATATCACAATCCATGCAATGCAGTATGCAATGCAAAATTATGACATCACAATCCATGCAAAGCATCATTTAATGCAACATTATGACATCACAATCCATGCAATGCAGTATGCAATGCAAAATTATGACATCACAATCCATGCAATGCAGTATGCAATGCAAAATTATGACATCACAATCCATGCAATGCATCATTTAATGCAAAATTATGACATCACAATCCATGCAATGCAGTATGCAATGCAAAATAATGACATCATAATCCATGCAAAGCATCATTTAATGCAAAATTATGACATCACAATCCATGCAATGCAGTATGCGATGCAAAATTATGACATCACAATCCATGCAATGCAGTATGCAATGCAAAATTATGACATCATAATCCATGCAAAGCATCATTTAATGCAAAATTATGACATCACAATCCATGCAATGCAGTATGCAATGCAAAATTATGACATCATAATCAATGCAAAGCATCATTTAATGCAAAATTATGACATCACAATCCATGCAATGCAGTATGCAATGCAAAATTATGACATCACAATCCATGCAAAGCATCATTTAATGCAACATTATGACATCACAATCCATGCAATGCAGTATGCAATGCAAAATTATGACATCACAATCCATGCAATGCAGTATGCAATGCAAAATTATGACATCACAATCCATGCAAAGCATCATTTAATGCAACATTATGACATCACAATCCATGCAATGCAGTATGCAATGCAAAATTATGACATCACAATCCATGCAATGCAGTATGCAATGCAAAATTATGACATCACAATCCATGCAATGCAGTATGCAATGCAAAATTATGACATCACAATCCATGCAAAGCATCATTTAATGCAACATTATGACATCACAATCCATGCAAAGCATCATTTAATGCAACATTATGACATCACAATCCATGCAATGCAGTATGCAATGCAAAATTATGACATCACAATCCATGCAATGCAGTATGCAATGCAAAATTATGACATCACAATCCATGCAATGCATCATTTAATGCAAAATTATGACATCACAATCCATGCAATGCAGTATGCGATGCAAAATTATGACATCATAATCCATGCAAAGCATCATTTAATGCAAAATTATGACATCACAATCCATGCAATGCAGTATGCAATGCAAAATTATGGCATCATAATCCATGCAAAGCATCATTTAATGCAAAATTATGACATCACAATCCATGCAATGCAGTATGCGATGCAAAATTATGACATCACAATCCATGCAATGCAGTATGCAATGCAAAATTATGACATCATAATCCATGCAAAGCATCATTTAATGCAAAATTATGACATCACAATCCATGCAATGCAGTATGCAATGCAAAATTATGACATCATAATCCATGCAAAGCATCATTTAATGCAAAATTATGACATCACAATCCATGCAATGCAGTATGCAATGCAAAATTATGACGTCACAATCCATGCAATGCAGTATGCAATGCAAAATTATGACATCACAATCCATGCAAAGCATCATTTAATGCTAAAGTATGACATCACAATCCATGCAATGCAGTATGCAATGCAAAATTATGACATCACAATCCATGCAATGCAGTATGCAATGCAAAAATATGACATCATAATCCATGCAAAGCATCATTTAATGCAAAATTATGACATCACAATCCATGCAATGCAGTATGCAATGCAAAATTATGACATCACAATCCATGCAATGCAGTATGTAATGCAAAATTATGACATCACAATCCATGCAATGCATCATTTAATGCAAAATTATGACATCACAATCCATGCAAAGCATCATTTAATGCAACATTATGACATCACAATCCATGCAATGCAGTATGCAATGCAAAATTATGACATCTCAATCCATGCAATGCAGTATGCAATGCAAAATTATGACATCACAATCCATGCAATGCATCATTTAATGCAAAATTATGACATCACAATCCATGCAATGCAGTATGCGATGCAAAATTATGACATCATAATCCATGCAAAGCATCATTTAATGCAAAATTATGACATCACAATCCATGCAATGCAGTATGCAATGCAAAATTATGGCATCATAATCCATGCAAAGCATCATTTAATGCAAAATTATGACATCACAATCCATGCAATGCAGTATGCGATGCAAAATTATGACATCACAATCCATGCAATGCAGTATGCAATGCAAAATTATGACATCATAATCCATGCAAAGCATCATTTAATGCAAAATTATGACATCACAATCCATGCAATGCAGTATGCAATGCAAAATTATGACATCATAATCCATGCAAAGCATCATTTAATGCAAAATTATGACATCACAATCCATGCAATGCAGTATGCAATGCAAAATTATGACGTCACAATCCATGCAATGCAGTATGCAATGCAAAATTATGACATCACAATCCATGCAAAGTATCATTTAATGCTAAAGTATGACATCACAATCCATGCAATGCAGTATGCAATGCAAAATTATGACATCACAATCCATGCAATGCAGTATGCAATGCAAAAATATGACATCATAATCCATGCAAAGCATCATTTAATGCAAAATTATGACATCACAATCCATGCAATGCAGTATGCAATGCAAAATTATGACATCACAATCCATGCAAAGCATCATTAAATGCAACATTATGACATCACAATCCATGCAATGCAGTATGCAATGCAAAATTATGACATCACAATCCATGCAATGCAGTAAGTAATGCAAAATTATGACATCACAATCCATGCAATGCATCATTTAATGCAAAATTATGACATCACAAACCATGCAATGCAGTATGCGATGCAAAATTATGACATCATAATCCATGCAAAGCATCATTTAATGCAAAATTATGACATCACAATCCATGCAATGCAGTATGCAATGCAAAATTATGACATCATAATCCATGCAAAGCATCATTTAATGCAACATTATGACATCACAATCCATGCAATGCAGTATGCAATGCAAAATTATGACATCACAATCCATGCAATGCAGTATGCAATGCAAAATTATGACATCACAATCCATGCAAAGCATCATTTAATGCAACATTATGACATCACAATCCATGCAATGCAGTATGCAATGCAAAATTATGACATCACAATCCATGCAATGCAGTATGCAATGCAAAATTATGACATCACAATCCATGCAAAGCATCATTTAATGCTAAAGTATGACATCACAATCCATGCAATGCAGTATGCAATGCAAAATTATGACATCACAATCCATGCAATGCAGTATGCAATGCAAAATTATGACATCATAATCCATGCAAAGCATCATTTAATGCAAAATTATGACATCACAATCCATGCAATGCAGTATGCAATGCAAAATTATGACATCACAATCCATGCAAAGCATCATTTAATGCAACATTATGACATCACAATCCATGCAATGCAGTATGCAATGCAAAATTATGACATCACAATCCATGCAATGCATCATTTAATGCAAAATTATGACATCACAATCCATGCAATGCAGTATGCAATGCAAAATAATGACATCATAATCCATGCAAAGCATCATTTAATGCAAAATTATGACATCACAATCCATGCAATGCAGTATGCGATGCAAAATTATGACATCACAATCCATGCAATGCAGTATGCAATGCAAAATTATGACATCATAATCCATGCAAAGCATCATTTAATGCAAAATTATGACATCACAATCCATGCAATGCAGTATGCAATGCAAAATTATGACATCACAATCCATGCAAAGCATCATTTAATGCAACATTATGACATCACAATCCATGCAATGCAGTATGCAATACAAAATTATGACATCACAATCCATGCAATGCAGTATGCAATGCAAAATTATGACACCACAATCCATGCAAAGCATCATTTAATGCAACATTATGACATCACAATCCATGCAATGCAGTATGCAATGCAAAATTATGACATCACAATCCATGCAATGCAGTATGCAATGCAAAATTATGACATCACAATCCATGCAATGCATCATTTAATGCAAAATTATGACATCACAATCCATGCAATGCAGTATGCGATGCAAAATTATGACATCACAATCCATGCAATGCAGTATGCAATGCAAAATTATGACATCACAATCCATGCAAATCATCATTTAATGCAACATTATGACATCACAATCCATGCAATGCAGTATGCAATGCAAAATTATGACATCACAATCCATGCAAAGCATAATTTAATGCTAAAGTATGACATCACAATCCATGCAATGCAGTATGCAATGCAAAATTATGACATCACAATCCATGCAATGCAGTATGCAATGCAAAATTATGACATCATAATCCATGCAAAGCATCATTTAATGCAAAATTATGACATCACAATCCATGCAATGCAGTATGCAATGCAAAATTATGACATCACAATCCATGCAAAGCATCATTTAATGCAACATTATGACATCACAATCCATGCAATGCAGTATGCAATGCAAAATTATGACATCACAATCCATGCAATGCAGTATGCAATGCAAAATTATGACATCACAATCCATGCAATGCATCATTTAATGCAAAATTATGACATCACAATCCATGCAATGCAGTATGCAATGCAAAATAATGACATCATAATCCATGCAAAGCATCATTTAATGCAAAATTATGACATCACAATCCATGCAATGCAGTATGCGATGCAAAATTATGACATCACAATCCATGCAATGCAGTATGCAATGCAAAATTATGACATCATAATCCATGCAAAGCATCATTTAATGCAAAATTATGACATCACAATCCATGCAATGCAGTATGCAATGCAAAATTATGACATCATAATCAATGCAAAGCATCATTTAATGCAAAATTATGACATCACAATCCATGCAATGCAGTATGCAATGCAAAATTATGACATCACAATCCATGCAAAGCATCATTTAATGCAACATTATGACATCACAATCCATGCAATGCAGTATGCAATGCAAAATTATGACATCACAATCCATGCAATGCAGTATGCAATGCAAAATTATGACATCACAATCCATGCAAAGCATCATTTAATGCAACATTATGACATCACAATCCATGCAATGCAGTATGCAATGCAAAATTATGACATCACAATCCATGCAATGCAGTATGCAATGCAAAATTATGACATCACAATCCATGCAATGCAGTATGCAATGCAAAATTATGACATCACAATCCATGCAAAGCATCATTTAATGCAACATTATGACATCACAATCCATGCAAATCATCATTTAATGCAACATTATGACATCACAATCCATGCAATGCAGTATGCAATGCAAAATTATGACATCACAATCCATGCAATGCAGTATGCAATGCAAAATTATGACATCACAATCCATGCAATGCATCATTTAATGCAAAATTATGACATCACAATCCATGCAATGCAGTATGCGATGCAAAATTATGACATCATAATCCATGCAAAGCATCATTTAATGCAAAATTATGACATCACAATCCATGCAATGCAGTATGCAATGCAAAATTATGGCATCATAATCCATGCAAAGCATCATTTAATGCAAAATTATGACATCACAATCCATGCAATGCAGTATGCGATGCAAAATTATGACATCACAATCCATGCAATGCAGTATGCAATGCAAAATTATGACATCATAATCCATGCAAAGCATCATTTAATGCAAAATTATGACATCACAATCCATGCAATGCAGTATGCAATGCAAAATTATGACATCATAATCCATGCAAAGCATCATTTAATGCAAAATTATGACATCACAATCCATGCAATGCAGTATGCAATGCAAAATTATGACGTCACAATCCATGCAATGCAGTATGCAATGCAAAATTATGACATCACAATCCATGCAAAGCATCATTTAATGCTAAAGTATGACATCACAATCCATGCAATGCAGTATGCAATGCAAAATTATGACATCACAATCCATGCAATGCAGTATGCAATGCAAAAATATGACATCATAATCCATGCAAAGCATCATTTAATGCAAAATTATGACATCACAATCCATGCAATGCAGTATGCAATGCAAAATTATGACATCACAATCCATGCAAAGCATCATTAAATGCAACATTATGACATCACAATCCATGCAATGCAGTATGCAATGCAAAATTATGACATCACAATCCATGCAATGCAGTATGTAATGCAAAATTATGACATCACAATCCATGCAATGCATCATTTAATGCAAAATTATGACATCAAAAACCATGCAATGCAGTATGCGATGCAAAATTATGACATCATAATCCATGCAAAGCATCATTTAATGCAAAATTATGACATCACAATCCATGCAATGCAGTATGCAATGCAAAATTATGACATCATAATCCATGCAAAGCATCATTTAATGCAACATTATGACATCACAATCCATGCAATGCAGTATGCAATGCAAAATTATGACATCACAATCCATGCAATGCAGTATGCAATGCAAAATTATGACATCACAATCCATGCAAAGCATCATTTAATGCAACATTATGACATCACAATCCATGCAATGCAGTATGCAATGCAAAATTATGACATCACAATCCATGCAATGCATCATTTAATGCAAAATTATGACATCACAATCCATGCAATGCAGTATGCAATGCAAAATAATGACATCATAATCCATGCAAAGCATCATTTAATGCAAAATTATGACATCACAATCCATGCAATGCAGTATGCGATGCAAAATTATGACATCACAATCCATGCAATGCAGTATGCAATGCAAAATTATGACATCATAATCCATGCAAAGCATCATTTAATGCAAAATTATGACATCACAATCCATGCAATGCAGTATGCAATGCAAAATTATGACATCATAATCAATGCAAAGCATCATTTAATGCAAAATTATGACATCACAATCCATGCAATGCAGTATGCAATGCAAAATTATGACATCACAATCCATGCAAAGCATCATTTAATGCAACATTATGACATCACAATCCATGCAATGCAGTATGCAATGCAAAATTATGACATCACAATCCATGCAATGCAGTATGCAATGCAAAATTATGACATCACAATCCATGCAAAGCATCATTTAATGCAACATTATGACATCACAATCCATGCAATGCAGTATGCAATGCAAAATTATGACATCACAATCCATGCAATGCAGTATGCAATGCAAAATTATGACATCACAATCCATGCAATGCAGTATGCAATGCAAAATTATGACATCACAATCCATGCAAAGCATCATTTAATGCAACATTATGACATCACAATCCATGCAAATCATCATTTAATGCAACATTATGACATCACAATCCATGCAATGCAGTATGCAATGCAAAATTATGACATCACAATCCATGCAATGCAGTATGCAATGCAAAATTATGACATCACAATCCATGCAATGCATCATTTAATGCAAAATTATGACATCACAATCCATGCAATGCAGTATGCGATGCAAAATTATGACATCATAATCCATGCAAAGCATCATTTAATGCAAAATTATGACATCACAATCCATGCAATGCAGTATGCAATGCAAAATTATGGCATCATAATCCATGCAAAGCATCATTTAATGCAAAATTATGACATCACAATCCATGCAATGCAGTATGCGATGCAAAATTATGACATCACAATCCATGCAATGCAGTATGCAATGCAAAATTATGACATCATAATCCATGCAAAGCATCATTTAATGCAAAATTATGACATCACAATCCATGCAATGCAGTATGCAATGCAAAATTATGACATCATAATCCATGCAAAGCATCATTTAATGCAACATTATGACATCACAATCCATGCAATGCAGTATGCAATGCAAAATTATGACGTCACAATCCATGCAATGCAGTATGCAATGCAAAATTATGACATCACAATCCATGCAAAGCATCATTTAATGCTAAAGTATGACATCACAATCCATGCAATGCAGTATGCAATGCAAAATTATGACATCACAATCCATGCAATGCAGTATGCAATGCAAAAATATGACATCATAATCCATGCAAAGCATCATTTAATGCAAAATTATGACATCACAATCCATGCAATGCAGTATGCAATGCAAAATTATGACATCACAATCCATGCAAAGCATCATTAAATGCAACATTATGACATCACAATCCATGCAATGCAGTATGCAATGCAAAATTATGACATCACAATCCATGCAATGCAGTATGTAATGCAAAATTATGACATCACAATCCATGCAATGCATCATTTAATGCAAAATTATGACATCAAAAACCATGCAATGCAGTATGCGATGCAAAATTATGACATCATAATCCATGCAAAGCATCATTTAATGCAAAATTATGACATCACAATCCATGCAACGCAGTATGCAATGCAAAATTATGACATCATAATCCATGCAAAGCATCATTTAATGCAACATTATGACATCACAATCCATGCAATGCAGTATGCAATGCAAAATTATGACATCACAATCCATGCAATGCAGTATGCAATGCAAAATTATGACATCACAATCCATGCAAAGCATCATTTAATGCAACATTATGACATCACAATCCATGCAATGCAGTATGCAATGCAAAATTATGACATCACAATCCATGCAATGCAGTATGCAATGCAAAATTATGACATCACAATCCATGCAAAGCATCATTTAATGCTAAAGTATGACATCACAATCCATGCAATGCAGTATGCAATGCAAAATTATGACATCACAATCCATGCAATGCAGTATGCAATGCAAAATTATGACATCATAATCCATGCAAAGCATCATTTAATGCAAAATTATGACATCACAATCCATGCAATGCAGTATGCAATGCAAAATTATGACATCACAATCCATGCAATGCATCATTTAATGCAAAATTATGACATCACAATCCATGCAATGCAGTATGCAAAGCAAAATAATGACATCATAATCCATGCAAAGCATCATTTAATGCAAAATTATGACATCACAATCCATGCAATGCTGTATGCGATGCAAAATTATGACATCACAATCCATGCAATGCAGTATGCAATGCAAAATTATGACATCATAATCCATGCAAAGCATCATTTAATGCAAAATTATGACATCACAATCCATGCAATGCAGTATGCAATGCAAAATTATGACATCACAATCCATGCAAAGCATCATTTAATGCAACATTATGACATCACAATCCATGCAATGCAGTATGCAATACAAAATTATGACATCACAATCCATGCAATGCAGTATGCAATGCAAAATTATGACACCACAATCCATGCAAAGCATCATTTAATGCAACATTATGACATCACAATCCATGCAATGCAGTATGCAATGCAAAATTATGACATCACAATCCATGCAATGCAGTATGCAATGCAAAATTATGACATCACAATCCATGCAATGCATAATTTAATGCAAAATTATGACATCACAATCCATGCAATGCAGTATGCGATGCAAAATTATGACATCACAATCCATGCAATGCAGTATGCAATGCAAAATTATGACATCACAATCCATGCAAATCATCATTTAATGCAACATTATGACATCACAATCCATGCAATGCAGTATGCAATGCAAAATTATGACATCACAATCCATGCAATGCAGTATGCAATGCAAAATTATGACATCACAATCCATGCAAAGCATCATTTAATGCAACATTATGACATCACAATCCATGCAATGCAGTATGCAATGCAAAATTATGACATCACAATCCATGCAATGCAGTATGCAATGCAAAATTATGACATCACAATCCATGCAATGCAGTATGCAATGCAAAATTATGACATCACAATCCATGCAATGCAGTATGCAATGCAAAATTATGACATCACAATCCATGCAAAGCATCATTTAATGCAACAGTATGACATCACAATCCATGCAATGCAGTATGCAATGCAAAATTATGACATCACAATCCATGCAATGCAGTATGCAATGCAAAATTATGACATCACAATCCATGCAATGCATCATTTAATGCAAAATTATGACATCACAATCCATGCAATGCAGTATTCGATGCAAAATTATGACATCACAATCCATGCAATGCAGTATGCAATGCAAAATTATGACATCATAATCCATGCAAAGCATAATTTAATGCAAAATTATGACATCACAATCCATGCAATGCAGTATGCAATGCAAAATTATGGCATCATAATCCATGCAAAGCATCATTTAATGCAAAATTATGACATCACAATCCATGCAATGCAGTATGCGATGCAAAATTATGACATCACAATCCATGCAATGCAGTATGCAATGCAAAATTATGACATCATAATCCATGCAAAGCATCATTTAATGCAAAATTATGACATCACAATCCATGCAATGCAGTATGCAATGCAAAATTATGACATCATAATCCATGCAAAGCATCATTTAATGCAAAATTATGACATCACAATCCATGCAATGCAGTATGCAATGCAAAATTATGACATCACAATCCATGCAAAGCATCATTTAATGCAACATTATGACATCACAATCCATGCAATGCAGTATGCAATGCAAAATTATGACATCACAATCCATGCAATGCAGTATGCAATGCAAAATTATGACATCACAATCCATGCAAAGCATCATTTAATGCTAAAGTATGACATCACAATCAATGCAATGCAGTATGCAATGCAAAATTATGACATCACAATCCATGCAATGCAGTATGCAATGCAAAAATATGACATCATAATCCATGCAAAGCATCATTTAATGCAACATTATGACATCACAATCCATGCAATGCAGTATGCAATGCAAAATTATGACATCACAATCCATGCAAAGCATCATTAAATGCAACATTATGACATCACAATCCATGCAATGCAGTATGCAATGCAAAATTATGACATCACAATCCATGCAATGCAGTATGCAATGCAAAATTATGACATCACAATCCATGCAATGCATCATTTCATGCAAAATTATGACATCACAATCCATGCAATGCAGTATGCGATGCAAAATTATGACATCACAATCCATGCAATGCAGTATGCAATGCTAAATTATGACATCATAATCCATGCAAAGCATCATTTAATGCAAAATTATGACATCACAATCCATGCAATGCAGTATGCAATGCAAAATTATGGCATCATAATCCATGCAAAGCATCATTTAATGCAAAATTATGACATCACAATCCATGCAATGCAGTATGCAATGCAAAATTATGACATCACAATCCATGCAATGCAGTATGCAATGAAAAATTATGACATCATAATCCATGCAAAGCATCATTTAATGCTAAAGTATGACATCACAATCCATGCAATGCAGTATGCAATGCAAAATTATGACATCACAATCCATGCAATGCAGTATGCAATGCAAAATTATGACATCACAATCCATGCAATGCAGTATGCAATGAAAAATTATGACATCATAATCCATGCAAAGCATCATTTAATGCTAAAGTATGACATCACAATCCATGCAATGCAGTATGCAATGCAAAATTATGACATCACAATCCATGCAATGCAGTATGCAATGCAAAATTATGACATCATAATCCATGCAAAGCATCATTTAATGCAAAATTATGACATCACAATCCATGCAATGCAGTATGCAATGCAAAATTATGACATCACAATCCATGCAATGAGGTATGCAATGCAAAATTATGACATCATAATCCATGCAAAGCATCATTTAATGCAAAAGTATGACATCACAATCCATGCAATGCAAAATTATGACATCACAATCCATGCAATGCAGTATGCAATGCAAAATTATGACATCATAATCCATGCAAAGCATCATTTAATGCAAAAGTATGACATCACAATCCATGCAATGCAAAATTATGACATCACAATCCATGCAATGCAGTATGCAATGCAAAATTATGACATCATAATCCATGCAAAGCATCATTTAATGCAAAATTATGACATCACAATCCATGCAATGCAGTATGCAATGCAAAATTATGACATCACAATCCATGCAATGCAGTATGCAATGCAAAATTATGACATCACAATCCATGCAATACAGTATGCAATGCAAAATTATGACATCACAATCCATGCAAAGCATCATTTAATGCAAAATTATGACATCACAATCCATGCAATGCAGTATGCAATGCAAAATTATGACATCACAATCCATGCAATGCAGTATGCAATGCAAAATTATGACATCACAATCCATGCAAAGCATCATTTAATGCAACATTATGACATCACAATCCATGCAATGCAGTATGCAATGCAAAATTATGACATCACAATCCATGCAAAGCATCATTTAATGCAAAATTATGACATCACAATCCATGCAATGCAGTATGCAATGCAAAATTATGACATCATAATCCATGCAAAGCATCATTTAATGCAAAATTATGACAACAATCCATGCAATGCAGTATGCAATGCAAAATTATGACATCACAATCCATGCAATGCAGTATGCAATGCAAAATTATGACATCACAATCCATGCAAAGCATCATTTAATGCAACATTATGACATCACAATCCATGCAATGCAAAATTATGACATCACAATCCATGCAAAGCATCATTTAATGCAAAATTATGACATCACAATCCATGCAATGCAGTATGCAATGCAAAATTATGACATCATAATCCATGCAAAGCAACATTTAATGCAAAATTATGACATCACAATCCATGCAATGCAGTATGCAATGCAAAATTATGACATCACAATCCATGCAATGCAGTATGCAATGCAAAATTATGACATCACAATCCATGCAAAGCATCATTTAATGTAAAATTATGACATCACAATCCATGCAATGCAGTATGCAATGCAAAATTATGACATCACAATCCATGCAATGAAGTATGCAATACAAAATTATGACATCACAATCCATGCAAAGCATCATTTAATGCAACATTATGACATCACAATCCATGCAATGCAGTATGCAATGCAAAATTATGACATCACAATCCATGCAATGCAGTATGCAATGCAAAATTATGACATCACAATCCATGCAATGCAGTATGCAATGCAAAATTATGACATCACAATCCATGCAAAGCATCATTTAATGCTACATTATGACATCACAATCCATGCAATGCAGTATGCAATGCAAAATTATGACATCATAATCCATGCAATGCAGTATGCAATGCAAAATTATGACATCACAATCCATGCAATGCAGTATGCAATGCAAAATTATGACATCATAATCCATGCAAAGCATCATTTAATGCTAAAGTATGACATCACAATCCATGCAATGCAGTATGCAATGCAAAATTATGACATCACAATCCATGCAATGCAGTATGCAATGCAAAATTATGACATCATAATCCATGCAAAGCATCATTTAATGCAAAATTATGACATCACAATCCATGCAATGCAGTATGCAATGCAAAATTATGACATCATAATCCATGCAAAGCATCATTTAATGCAAAATTATGACATCACAATCCATGCAAAGCATCATTTAATGCAAAAGTATGACATCACAATCCATGCAATGCAAAATTATGACATCACAATCCATGCAATGCAGTATGCAATGCAAAATTATGACATCATAATCCATGCAAAGCATCATTTAATGCAAAATTATGACATCACAATCCATGCAATGCAGTATGCAATGCAAAATTATGACATCATAATCCATGCAAAGCATCATTTAATGCAAAATTATGACATCACAATTCATGCAATGCAGTATGCAATGCAAAATTATGACATCACAATCCATGCAATGAAGTATGCAATGCAAAATTATGACATCATAATCCATGCAAAACATCATTTAATGCAAAATTATGACATCACAATCCATGCAATGCAGTATGCAATGCAAAATTATGACATCACAATCCATGCAATGCAGTATGCAATGCAAAATTATGACATCATAATCCATGCAAAGCATCATTTAATGCAAAAGTATGACATCACAATCCATGCAATGCAGTATGCAATGCAACATTATGACATCACAATCCATGCAATGCAGTATGCAATGCAAAATTATGACATCATAATCCATGCAAAGCATCATTTAATGCAAAATTATGACATCACAATCCATGCAAAGCATCATTTAATGCAAAATTATGACATCACAATCCATGCAATGCAGTATGCAATGCAAAATTATGACATCACAATCCATGCAATGAAGTATGCAATGCAAAATTATGACATCACAATCCATGCAAAGCATCATTTAATGCAACATTATGACATCACAATCCATGTAATGCAGTATGCAATGCAAAATTATGACATCACAATCCATGCAATGCAGTATGCAATGCAAAATTATGACATCACAATCCATGCAATGCAGTATGCAATGCAACATTATGACATCACAATCCATGCAAAGCATCATTTAATGCAACATTATGACATCACAATCCATGCAATGCAGTATGCAATGCAAAATTATGACATCACAATCCATGCAATGCAGTATGCAATGCAAAATTATGACATCACAATCCATGCAATGCAGTATGCAGTGCAAAATTATGACATCATAATCCATGCAAAGCATCATTTAATGCTAAAGTATGACATCACAATCCATGCAATGCAGTATGCAATGCAAAATTATGACATCACAATCCATGCAATGCAGTATGCAATGCAAAATTATGACATCATAATCCATGCAAAGCATCATTTAATGCAACATTATGACATCACAATCCATGCAATGCAGTATGCAATGCAAAATTATGACATCACAATCCATGCAATGCAGTATGCAATGCAAAATTATGACATCACAATCCATGCAATGCATCATTTAATGCAAAATTATGACATCACAATCCATGCAATGCAGTATGCAATGCAAAATTATGACATCACAATCCATGCAATGCAGTATGCAATGCAAAATTATGACATCACAATCCATGCAAATCATCATTTAATGCAACATTATGACATCACAATCCATGCAATGCAGTATGCAATGCAAAATTATGACATCACAATCCATGCAATGCAGTATGCAATGCAAAATTATGACATCATAATCCATGCAAAGCATCATTTAATGCTAAAGTATGACATCACAATCCATGCAATGCAGTATGCAATGCAAAATTATGACATCACAATCCATGCAATGCAGTATGCAATGCAAAATTATGACATCATAATCCATGCAAAGCATCATTTAATGCAAAATTATGTCATCACAATCCATGCAATGCAGTATGCAATGCAAAATTATGACATCATAATCCATGCAAAGCATCATTTAATGCAAAATTATGACATCACAATCCATGCAAAGCATCATTTAATGCAAAAGTATGACATCACAATCCATGCAATGCAGTATGCAATGCAAAATTATGACATCATAATCCATGCAAAGCATCATTTAATGCAAAATTATGACATCACAATCCATGCAATGCAGTATGCAATGCAAAATTATGACATCATAATCCATGCAAAGCATCATTTAATGCAAAATTATGACATCACAATTCATGCAATGCAGTATGCAATGCAAAATTATGACATCACAATCCATGCAATGAAGTATGCAATGCAAAATTATGACATCATAATCCATGCAAAACATCATTTAATGCAAAATTATGACATCACAATCCATGCAATGCAGTATGCAATGCAAAATTATGACATCACAATCCATGCAATGCAGTATGCAATGCAAAATTATGACATCATAATCCATGCAAAGCATCATTTAATGCAAAAGTATGACATCACAATCCATGCAATGCAGTATGCAATGCAACATTATGACATCACAATCCATGCAATGCAGTATGCAATGCAAAATTATGACATCATAATCCATGCAAAGCATCATTTAATGCAAAATTATGACATCACAATCCATGCAAAGCATCATTTAATGCAAAATTATGACATCACAATCCATGCAATGCAGTATGCAATGCAAAATTATGACATCACAATCCATGCAATGAAGTATGCAATGCAAAATTATGACATCACAATCCATGCAAAGCATCATTTAATGCAACATTATGACATCACAATCCATGTAATGCAGTATGCAATGCAAAATTATGACATCACAATCCATGCAATGCAGTATGCAATGCAAAATTATGACATCACAATCCATGCAATGCAGTATGCAATGCAAAATTATGACATCACAATCCATGCAAAGCATCATTTAATGCAACATTATGACATCACAATCCATGCAATGCAGTATGCAATGCAAAATTATGACATCACAATCCATGCAATGCAGTATGCAATGCAAAATTATGACATCACAATCCATGCAAAGCATAATTTAATGCTAAAGTATGACATCACAATCCATGCAATGCAGTATGCAATGCAAAATTATGACATCACAATCCATGCAATGCAGTATGCAATGCAAAATTATGACATCATAATCCATGCAAAGCATCATTTAATGCAACATTATGACATCACAATCCATGCAATGCAGTATGCAATGCAAAATTATGACATCACAATCCATGCAATGCAGTATGCAATGCAAAATTATGACATCACAATCCATGCAATGCATCATTTAATGCAAAATTATGACATCACAATCCATGCAATGCAGTATGCGATGCAAAATTATGACATCACAATCCATGCAATGCAGTATGCAATGCAAAATTATGACATCACAATCCATGCAAATCATCATTTAATGCAACATTATGACATCACAATCCATGCAATGCAGTATGCAATGCAAAATTATGACATCACAATCCATGCAATGCAGTATGCAATGCAAAATTATGACATCACAATCCATGCAAAGCATAATTTAATGCTAAAGTATGACATCACAATCCATGCAATGCAGTATGCAATGCAAAATTATGACATCACAATCCATGCAATGCAGTATGCAATGCAAAATTATGACATCATAATCCATGCAAAGCATCATTTAATGCAAAATTATGACATCACAATCCATGCAATGCAGTATGCAATGCAAAATTATGACATCACAATCCATGCAAAGCATCATTTAATGCAACATTATGACATCACAATCCATGCAATGCAGTATGCAATGCAAAATTATGACATCACAATCCATGCAATGCAGTATGCAATGCAAAATTATGACATCACAATCCATGCAATGCATCATTTAATGCAAAATTATGACATCACAATCCATGCAATGCAGTATGCAATGCAAAATAATGACATCATAATCCATGCAAAGCATCATTTAATGCAAAATTATGACATCACAATCCATGCAATGCAGTATGCGATGCAAAATTATGACATCACAATCCATGCAATGCAGTATGCAATGCAAAATTATGACATCATAATCCATGCAAAGCATCATTTAATGCAAAATTATGACATCACAATCCATGCAATGCAGTATGCAATGCAAAATTATGACATCATAATCAATGCAAAGCATCATTTAATGCAAAATTATGACATCACAATCCATGCAATGCAGTATGCAATGCAAAATTATGACATCACAATCCATGCAAAGCATCATTTAATGCAACATTATGACATCACAATCCATGCAATGCAGTATGCAATGCAAAATTATGACATCACAATCCATGCAATGCAGTATGCAATGCAAAATTATGACATCACAATCCATGCAAAGCATCATTTAATGCAACATTATGACATCACAATCCATGCAATGCAGTATGCAATGCAAAATTATGACATCACAATCCATGCAATGCAGTATGCAATGCAAAATTATGACATCACAATCCATGCAATGCAGTATGCAATGCAAAATTATGACATCACAATCCATGCAAAGCATCATTTAATGCAACATTATGACATCACAATCCATGCAAAGCATCATTTAATGCAACATTATGACATCACAATCCATGCAATGCAGTATGCAATGCAAAATTATGACATCACAATCCATGCAATGCAGTATGCAATGCAAAATTATGACATCACAATCCATGCAATGCATCATTTAATGCAAAATTATGACATCACAATCCATGCAATGCAGTATGCGATGCAAAATTATGACATCATAATCCATGCAAAGCATCATTTAATGCAAAATTATGACATCACAATCCATGCAATGCAGTATGCAATGCAAAATTATGGCATCATAATCCATGCAAAGCATCATTTAATGCAAAATTATGACATCACAATCCA